>NW_028261382.1:151815231-152115231 GCF_051295495.1 Thamnophis sirtalis | reverse complement strand
TAAATTACTCATTCATTAATGATGTGAGGCTTTGTTGTTGTTTACTGTTGTTAAAAATATCAAAATAGAGGACATGGTTACAAAAATAAGTAAGCCATTATTAGTTATTATGTTTCTGTTTGATTTCAAGTGGGGAAAAAACATAATTTCTGAACCATTAGGACTTAAACATTTGGTAGGATTCAGTATCTAAATATGAAATGCTGTAGAATAGATTTTTCAGGCGATGTTCCTGTATCTCTACAGATAAAAATGATAGAATTATGGGTATATAAGGATTGGGCAGAGTATGAATCTGTTCCCTCTGAGAAAAACTCCAACATCTTTCTTGGCGCCTGTTGAAGGGCAAGAATGTAGAAGGATCAGTTTCCCATCCCCAGTACTCTCTTTGTTTGGATAAAAGGAATTCCCTCCTGTTGAAGCCAATAAATAAATCAATGCCAGCTCCAGAACTGCTGTAGACTGTTTTTTTGGCTTGGAGTATGAGTGAGCATACCAAAAGGATTTTGCAACCAGCAGATCTATTGTCTCAACTGGCACGTGCTGTGGCCAATTTCTGACCCTTCTACATTTCTCTTCATGTAAGGAAAGATTATGTTGGGAGAAACAAAATTCCAAATTAGATACTAATATTTCCATAATTTCACATGGGAAAAGTCACATTCCCCTTTTACTTGGCCTCACTGCTTCCTTTAACAGCAGGTTTTCCATGCTGTTCTCTTTCTTAAGCCAACTTCAAAAATACCTGACCCAAATGCAGAGAGTTGGCAATGGAGTCATGTGTTCAGTCCAGATCATGACTGAATGGCCATTTCTCTGCTTCTTTCCCCTCCAACCTATGCAAAGAAAGGACCTCATTGACTGATTTGGTGTCACTTCTTCCTTTCAGAGATTGTTCCTTTTTAACTAGTTGCAATTCCATGTGCCTTTTCTTACGTCTCCCTGTTGTTTGTGTACCTGGATACCTTCTCTTCTCACGTTATCTTCTTTTGCCCTAATCCCCTTATCCTAACTTTGTCACCACAAAATGAAAGCAGCAGGAAACAGGTTTCTTTTTCATTCCTACGTCTTCCTGAAGATGCACGGAAGCTTTGTAATGAGGAAGAAATGCTAGCTTAGCTTCAAAAAGCAAAGCAGCAACTACAGAAGCAGCTTTAATATTCTTTGAAAAATGGAAAGGGAAGCTTTGCTTTCCCTAGACTGTGGAAAGGAAAGGGTGCTCACTGGAAAATGGATCATGAGCTTCCAGAGTTAAGAATGGCTAATTGTAAACTGTAAACATTGCTTTTTAAACAGTAAGAATTTTTTTTTTAAGGGAGATACCAATCAGGAGAGAACATAGTAACCCAACGGCTGCACAGTATAATAATTAGCCACTGGAGGTTGCCAGGTAGCACAGCCATTGGGAGAAAAGTCTTCATCTAGATGCCAAAGACCATCAACTCTGAAGGTCTTAAAACAATAAAAAATATCCACTTGAATCAAAGCTGGAAAACACGCATATGGGAAACATTTGCAATTTCCTGAGACTGGGAGTGGGATGGGGAAGTGGGAGGAAGAGGACAGGGAGGAGGGTCTCATCTGTTTCTGCACCGAGGAAGTGATGGACAGTCGATTCTAAGTCTGTCTAGAATTTAGAGAAAATAATAATGTTTTCATTTTATCCTGTGGTCATCTTCTTTAAGAAAATAATTAGGTACTTAAATGGCATGTTGAAAATTATGATAATATTTTATTATATTTATGAGCTGTACAGCAAATATATTTTATGTAGTAGTCTACCATAAAGCTAAGGCTAGTGCATGTCTACAGGATGATTTTTAAGGTGAAATGTTTGTCCTTACAGATAACAGAGACACAGGAGTTCCACAGAAAGTTAAATGAAGATAGCCTGCTACATGCTCCTGAATTTGTTATCAAACCTCGTTCACACACTGTCTGGGAAAAACAGAATGCCAGGTTGCACTGCACTGTGAGAGGCTGGCCAGAACCTCGTGTTACATGGTATGCTTGTCTCTTTATCAGCATTGTAAGTTGAAGTAATGCACTTAGAATAGGTTAACATAAACATAACGTTTACTATAAATGCTGTATTGAGAAGATATCAAATCCAACTTTTAACATTGTCTAGCGAATTTTTGCATGCTTAAAGTAATTCACACATTATTATATAAATTAAAATATGTTTCATGTTTTTACTTTAATTCAGTACTTTATTTCATTGTGGGCTATCTTACGCCTGCTATATCCTATAGAGCTTATACCGTATATCTTATTCCTGCAGAGGGCTTGAGAATAATGGCTATCATTAAGTGTGCTACAACACAACAAGTAACTTTTGCTTCAACACAACAATTAATTCTAAGTGAGAATTTTCCAAATCACACTAGGAATAATATTAATAATATAATATAATATAATATACACTTCTTGAATCAATATGTATACTGAACACATTAACAGTTTGATGTTGGCACTATTGAATTTTGTGGCACAATTTGTCAATTGAAAAGCATTTATTTTGGAAAAAGATGTGTTCCAAATACGTTTATATGAAGAAAAGTTTGCAAATCTGACAGAAAAAGGCATTACATTTATATATTTAAAAAGGAACATGTACAAAAAGATTATATATTTTTAAACTGAATGCAAACTGATTAAGAAATAAGAAAAAAAACCTTTCAAAGTCAGAAATATGATAACATGATTACTTTGGCATAACGATGTTATATTGGTCCCATTACTCTTCTAAGTTGTTTTCAACTTGATAGCTTGCCTGAAATATAATTTGACAATGTGAGTAATTTAAAACTGCATCACTCCAATATTGTTATAGAAGCTACATCCAAGAATTGAATTTACTTTAAATTAAATTAGCTGTTGTATGGAATGTGATGCAATACTTCCCTTTAAATTGTCCTAACGCTGAACATTTAAGTTTTGGTCCTATATATCTAGGAATTCAGTGTGATTTGCTATTGACTGAAACATGCAGAGAATTGCATTTTAAGTACTTAGCTATCAGTGGAAAGAATGAGCATCAGACAGGTGTTTGCTTTGGGATATGAAATGAAATCTGATAACTCTTGCTTATCATTTGTTAAGTAGATGTCATTCACATGCTTGAAACAAGCAGCACTTATACAACATGGAAATGTGATAAAAGTTGTGAACCCTTAATGTTTTCAGCTGAATAAATGCTTATACTTCATAGTGAATTATGTTACATTCAGTCATGTTCTCTTATTAGCTTTACTAGGAAAAATATGGAAAACTCATATCTTTGGGGAATTCAACTGTATGTTTGAACTGCTAACCCATAAAAAGAGTAAATGTGCTGCGGTTCCAAATTAGGAAATGACTTCCCTCTTCTGGAATGTTGCTCACCAGATGCTAAAAGTGTGTGACTTTTATTTCATGCCATAAATAAAATTGTATTCCTTAAAATAAGCTAAAGATGAAGAAGAAATGTGTTACATCCAGAATTGTTCATGGTGTAAAATGATGCAGGAAGAAAGAAATCCAAAATTTAAGTCAGCTATTGTGTTGTGTTGACTTTAATTTAATATGTAAGTTCTTAATTGCAGGTTGCTTCTAGAATTGATACTTTGCAGACCATTTCCGTTCCCCACTCTTGAAATAATTTTAATGAAATAGAATAATTTACATTAGAAAAAGAGACGGGAGGAAAAACTTAAATGCCATCTTCCTAATAATTTCCCAGTTTCCAGAGATTATCCTGCTGTTGCTGATTTTCAAAACAAGAAAAGATGTGAACTTGTAATCACTGATTTCTGAACCATATTCTGCTTGACTAATATTGTGGGAATGTGGTAAAACAGCCTTATTTAAAGAGATAAACTGGACAGAATTGAGGGAAAATTAGGAGAATATGCATACTATTCTCAATTTATAGAATAATGCCAAAGATCTCAAATTACTACAATGAGATTTCAAGACACAGATGATTTGAAACTTCTACAATCTTAAAAGAATTAACTTGCATACAGTATGAATTGATATCTTTGCCAGTGTCTCTGAAGTGATCATCTGCCTCCTCATGTTTCTAGATAGCTGATTCCCAATATAGGTGCCCGCTTGCTTTAATTGGGCAGCTGGAATGACCTTCATACTTTGGGTGACCCTGCTGGAATGTATAATCTTGGCCTACACTCCTGACATTCTTCACCCATGCCGCCCAGGAACACCCTCCCACTTCATGATAAGGCCACACAGCAAAACTTGGAGAGATTTTAATTTAGTAGTTTTGAATAAAAATATTGATTCTTCTGAAAATTAGTACTCTGTCTTTAAGAACAGCTCAAGTAAAACATTCTCAAAGTTTCTTATATATGTGAAAGTTGCCAGATCTTGTCTACATAAACAAACAATAACAGGTCATTTTGTTTATGATGTATCCCAACTATTCTGGGACATTTCCTTGCTTGTAGAGCTCTCAACCCCCCCACCCCCTTTGGAGAAGAAGATATATTATATTCACATATTTAAAGATGAAAAAAACAAGACAAATAGCTGCATTATATTTATAGTTCAGCAAAGTATCGGGGGAGTTTTTAATTAGGGCTTAAGTACATACAGTAGTGGAATTCAAATAATTTAACAACCGGTTTTCTGCCCTAATGACCAGCTGGGTAGGTGTGGCTCAGTGGTCATGTGACTGGGTGGATGTGGCCAACTCAATGTCACTCACATCAATGGGCACTTGGTCTTAGCTATTACAATGGAATAAGGGTTAACCGGAGAGACAGTTTCTGTAAACTAGGCTAGAAACAACACCAGAATGTTTCCTTCCTGCCTTCCTTACAGGATTATCCCTGTAAAGTGGAAAAAAATGAAATTAGATTTTTTTTCCAAGAACCGGTTCTCCGAACTGCTTAGAAAGTTAACAACCAGTTCTCCTGAATAGGTGCAAACTGGCTGAATCCCATCACTGAGTAGGTATTGTATAATCATGCTTTCATAAAAGCATTCTGAAAAGATATAGGTAGCTAAATATTATACAAATCAGATAATTAAAAAGATTGTTTTTGCATTTCAAACATTTAAAATGTACACATATTAATACACACACCAGGGGTGGGTTCCTGCCAGGTGTAACCTCTTCTATAGAAGAGGTTCCATAAATCTACACTGCTGTTTAGAACCAGTTCCAGCTCCCTTCCCCTGCCCATCCGCACATCATCAAGATAAAGAGCAAGAGGAGGAATTCTGAGAGTTGAAGTCCACAAATCTTAACGCTGTCAAGTTTGAACACCCCTAGGGTTTTTTTTTCTAAAGGGTTAGGGGTGCAAGGGTCTTGTAACTTGACAGCTTTAAGACTTGCATGCTTCAAATGCCAGAGTTTCTGAGGCAACATTTTGTTGCTAAGCAAGAGCATTGTTAAGTGAGTTTCACCACATTTTATAAGTTGGCCACCCAGTCTCATGGCCGGCAAGCCACTCCCACCCGGTCACATGGCCGGCAAGCCACTCCCACAAAGTAGGCCACAGCTACTGAAGAGGTTCTAAAAAATTTTGAAACCCACCACACACACACACACACAGACACAAATGCATATGTAGAGATAGAAAGAGAGGGAGGGAGGGACAAAGGGAAGTCATTTTAAAGTCTCTTGTTTGTTGAGCGTATTATCTGATCTCACAGCTCCTGAATCTAGTCCAGCCAGTTACTCTGTTCTCTGTCAGTCACATATGTTTGTTTAAATTATTAAGGTAATTGTAATTAAGAATGTAACTAAGAACAGAATAAGAACATCTGTTCTGGTATTTGTGTGCACCAGGTAAATTTCTGTTAATGTAAAAAAAAAAAAACAAGGTTCATTCAGTTTAGTATTTTGCTATTTAGAATTTTCAGAATATTAGACTACTTAGAGTATTCAGAATAGATGTTTATATTTAATAACCTCATATCTTTAGTCTAAGTAATGTAGTTCAAAGTCATCTTCAGCTTAACTTCCTTTCTATGATATAATATAAGCAATAATATAGATATACAAGATTAACAAAGTATTATTATACAGCAAATTAACATGCAGTTGAAAAGTGAGGAAACAAAGTTTTTTGCTGGAAAGTGATGAAAAATATAGCAGTTTTTAAAATAAAAAATCTATTAAGAATGGTCATTCTTGATTCCTGTACATGTGCACTAATTGTTAATATGCTAAGCAAAATAATCCTTAAGTTAACCCACTGCTTTAGTTCGGCTGTTAATTGTGGTAAAATTTGGTTCCATTTAAATTTAATATAACAAGTTGTGCATTTTCCATGACACAAGCTATTGAAAGGCAACACCTTTGAATGTGAAGAGGGATAAAAGAAATATTTTTGTTGTTGTGCCTTTCATTAGAAGAGCTAAATATAATAATTTGGAGTCTGATCCAACTAGATGTCACAGCTGTTTATCAAAAGGAACCATGCTGATCATAGACCAGTACTACAAATTACATTTTTTTTGTCATAAACTAAAATCATGGATTAGGCTAGTATAATCACATAATAATACTGTACAAGTAAATTGTAAGTTAAAGTTTAAGAATTTGGGGCATAAAAATTAATATAATCAGGTATACAATCTATACAAGGTAATTGTTTAGAATAATAAAATAGTAAAATTATTGATCTAAAATATATTGGTCCATTTTAATGGTAAACTCCATGGAAAAAAATGTTGTTGTAATTGCTGTTGTTATACCTATACTAGAAAAAATGTAGTGCTGTAATGAATAAGGGAGAATAATACATAAAGAGGGATTTTGGTTTCAAAATTAAGAGTCCATTCCAGCCTTGATCCCTCCTAACTCCGAGCCTCAGTTCTTCCAAGGTGTAAGGGATTGCCTCCCCTTCAACTCTCTCCAACTGCCTATTCATCTCGTCTCTTTTGGCCACCTTGCACTCTCCCTTGGCTCGAGAGCCATGTGGTCTTGGGGCTGCTTGCCATGCTGAGGCTTAGGGACTTCTTGGTGCAATATAGCTCTGCAGCTCCAAGAAACCCATGATTTGCAACATAGCCAAAAATTACTGCCACCTCTGAAAGTCTCAGCTGCCACAACTTGGTCTAGCAACACAGTGCAAACTCTAGTCTGCCCAGCAGTGTAACACAAAGCTACAATTGCTCAAGGAAGCTCTGGCTACCCCAGCAGTATGGCCCAAGCCACAATCATCCTAGTCAGTCTCAGTGGCCCCAGCTGAGTAGCAGCCACAGTAGTCTTCTCCACCCTATATCTTGAGACCCCTGCCACCCTGGGCTCCACCAACTCAGCTGACTTCTTGCTCCTAGTGCTGATGAGGTGTGTATGCCCTGGCTGTTCATTAGGCAGCTTCTGACTAGCTGTAATCATATTTCCCTGGTCTCACAAAGAAACTGCTGGGCACGACCTTGGCAATAACATGTCATGCAGCCCACAGCCGCCTTACCAAGAGCCAGACTGGGCATGCTTGGTCAGCAGCAGGAGCAATAAGAAAGCAAAGATCAGCTAGGCAGCAGGGGCCATGGAGTGCCAGGGACCAAAAGGGCACAGATAGGGGTGGAGATAGGCAGGTGGAGGAGCTGAAGCACCCCTTGTGTCATAAGGATGAGTTACCAAGCACTCAAATAGTGATCACATGACTGCAAGAACACAGCAATGGTCATAACTTGAAGGAGCAGTAATAAGTAACTTCAAATGGTCCCTGAACAAATAATACTGAAACACAAACCAAAATCAGATTTTTAAAAACAGTTTTACAAAAGAGAATGCAGTAGGGTACATAATTGAATACTTGTTAATTAAGACTTCAAGTTCAATAATACTATTGACAAATGCTTCGTATTCCATGCTGATGGAAATATTTGCTGCCATCTTCTGGATATTTTTTTTTCCGTAAATGCTTTTCAAAGCTAAATAAAAACTCAGCAGTCTTACTGAAGTTTGCCATGTTTATTTTATTATTACTACATATACCCTTCCATAAATATATACAAATGATGTAATATGAAATCAGATGCATAAAAGTGTTGCACTTTATGAGTCATATTTTTCTACACTGCAATATTCCAGTTAGATATTTTCAATCAGTTTATATGTGAACAAGTAGTTCAATTTAGTCTCATTCTTTATTTTTTGCTAAATCTATTTTTTATGAAATTTATATTTTTTCATTTCTTCTTCATGTTTGATGTGTTTATCATAAAACCATTTTTATTTCATAGGTATAAAAACAATGTTCCCATCAATATCCATACTCATCCTGGTAAATATGAAATCCAAAGTCGATATGGGATGCACTCTTTGGAGATTAACAAGTAAGGGAATAGTATATAGTTTTTGTAATCTTTTTCCTTTTTCTTTAGAATTACAGTATGTGATAATTCCCTATATATATGAGTATGTCTTTTGAAGATGGTGCTAGTAATATACTGCAAGAATGTTGAAATAGGAACTACTGGTTTTTAATTTATTGGGGACAGAACCATTTTATGAAAAGTTATACATATTCTCAAACTCCTTGTAACAATATAAGACATCCTGAAGCTGATTTGATGTTTTGTACGTCCTTCTTGATAAATTTCCACTAGTACTGTATTAAGATTACTTATCTAGCATAATTAATTAATTAATTAATTAATTAATTAATACATTAATGTTTATATTTGATATATACTTAGATAATTTACTGAATTCTAGGCATATAAGAAATTCTAGGTAATTTCTAATGTTTGAAAGTAATGCCAGATAATGCTCTTAATCTTTAAGGGAATTTGGCCTTTAAAGAGAGTCATAATATGTCTGTGATATTGGGCTTTTTTTAAATTCATAATTAAAATAAAAAATTCAAATCTTACTCTTACAAGGATCCTTTAAAACTCTCAATATAATCTGGGTCTTGAACAACACCAAAATATTTTTATATCTTTTCTACATAAGACCCTCTGTTATAAATGGCTCCAACTTGATTTAAGTAGAATTTTGCAATTTCTTATTGAACCAAGTACAAAAACTCATGATTAACGAGCAAGAGATCCTGTTGAGCTTTCACAAATTTTAATTTCCCATGACTGCAGGGCACACAAGGAAATCTGCTGGCCCTGCTCAAGCTTCATATTTTGGGATGCTGTTGCTAGAAGAACAAAACGTGTATATGTTTATGGGATGTGTAACCCTGGAAAATATGGGAGGAAGAACTGGATGATTGGAAGCTGTCTTGGCCTACTGGGACAATAACAATTTATGAAAGCTACCAATATATCTGTGCTTTGAATTCCCTAAAAAAGAATTTGTGATTATTTTATTATATTGCATGTAATTGGTTTTTTAAAAAAAAGAAAACATGTTAGCATAAGGAAAATGGTGTAGTAATGAGAAGCTTGACACCTGGATATGTTATAGGAAACCATGACAGACAATCTTAAAACAAATTCAATGTACCTTTATTTAGAAATTAAATCTCGATTAAATTATTATAGGAAAGAATGTATAATAATCATTTTCTGATTTGACCCTATATAGAATAAAAAGTACTAATTAAATTAGAAATTATTTAATCTTTTTTATTGACTAAGTATGCCAACAAAGCAGAAAGTTCATAAAATTAACTTTCAAATCTAATAGTTTGTGGAAAATGCAAACTGTATCCAAACAGGGTTTGTTGTACTAGTTACGTTCCTTATAACATTTTATGCCTAGTATGTGTTTTCGTAGTAATAAATTATATAATATAGCATCATTATTATACTATATTCTTAAATACTCTTTAGGGTAGGAAATGCCTATTGATATTAATACAGATTTTACATTTTTGTCCAGCTCAAATGCTGGTATAAACTTATATTATTGTAAAAATAAGTAGTGAAAGCATTTTATGAAATATTGGGTTGTTTTGGGGGATGAGATTTTCAGAGATGTTGTTGTCTTTTCCCTATATTTATCTTTCCCGGTGCTCCCAAAAATTAAGAATATACGGAAGATCAATTATTTTAATATAGAAAAGATTTAAACTAAAAATTCTGCATTTAGGTAATACAATAAATGAAAATGTGTACAATGTAGAAAGATAAGTTATATAGCCTATGAATCTAAATATATTTCCTAAAAGGGGATACAATACATGACATCTCATTTTAAGAAATAAATTATGCTTATAAGGCATTTTAAATAACCCTTTTCATAATTTTGGGCAGTATGAAATAAATGCAAAGGAAACCAGGTTAATATAATGCCTTCTTTTCCTTACTCCCCTTCCTTTTATTCTACACCTTGTATATTAAGCATAATTAGCTATTTTCAGCAAACAGTTAACATATTGGGCTTTGATTTGATGCCCCTAGGCTGTTGCTTACTCAGGCTTTAGCCTAGATCTGGCTCTGCTTGTCAATGCAGATATTATCTCCCAGAGAACAGAGGATGATAGGATTTAGCATGGGAATCAACTAACATGTCTTCTTTCTCTGTTAGTTTCAAGGGTAGATCGAATGCCTGAACAAGTTATTGTCTGTCAATAGAAAAAAATGGGAATATGAAAGCATTTCTTGAGGGATGTGAAATGTCAGAATTAAAGATTGAAAAATGGCTATCAGTGGAAGAAACTAGAGAGAAAATGATAGTGTTGTTGTAATGGAAATTTATCTAGATTCTAGATATGTATTGGTTGCTTGCCCATCCAGCAAGCAGAATTTGTGTAATTTAAATCACTATCCAAAGCTTGAAAGATTTGTTATTAAATGCCAGGTAGTCAATAAGAGAAACACGTAATCCCGGATCTGATTATCTTATCAATGTAACACTGTCTGATCAATGCAAGTAACATAGGATGATGAATCTAGTTGAATTTGTCCTATTCAGTAACAGGTCTGACTTTGGTGATATGAAGGTGGGCTGGTATAGGATCATTGGTTAATGCTCCTTGCCAGTTGTTTCATCTAGTCTACACCAGGTTCTGAGTTATGTTTCTAAAGTTTGTGTTTTCAGAAGAGTACAACAGTAAATTTGCTTCCTGGTGCTCAACTGTCTTTTCACCTTGTCAAGGTGTTCTTAAATGTGATGTTAGAGTATATCAGCCTTGTTTCTAGAAATGTTGATGTCTACACTGAAATCTTGTCAGAAGTAATCATGGCCTTCATGATTACCCTATGTAAGTTATTTTATAACTGCAGTTAAACTCAAAAGTCATTAGCATAGTATTTTTGCTGCCCAAAGTAATGTCAGGATATATCACAATATAGATTTTTAACAGGTACAAATTTATGAATGAACATCATTTTGATTGATATGTTCCATTAATTCCTGTACAATGTTATTATAGTATAAGGAATGTGATCAAAGATCATTAAGAAGTAATAAATATAAGTATAATCTTTATTGTCATTGTACAACAAAATTGGTTAATACAATGAAATTGGTTAAAAATCTTTAATAACTCCCTGCAGGTATAGACTAGTTTTTGCCTAACTCTACTGTGGCACCAGGAGCTCAAAGCCACAGCGTCTAAACATGCCGCCATCTTGGGGGGGGATGTTTTCTTGCTGAGATATTATTTTAACTGAAACTATTATTTATAGATTAGCTGTTTTCCAGATAATTGTGATATCGTATGATACCTAGATTCCAATTCTGTATCTAAAATTTCAACTAAATATATTGACACATAATGTAGACTGTATTCAAGCAATAAAATAAAATAATATTTTGAAAACACATCACCATTATCTACAGCAATTTCTATAACAACATTATTGGCAAAGGAGTCTGTTAAATTACATTTCTTTTTGCTGTTATCTTCATGATAGATTCTAATCCTACTCTGAAAGCCATTAGAAAATAATAATTTTCTAATAGTTTTAATAATAATAAATTAATAACAATTTTCTAATTCTATTCAAATTATATTCTATTCTATTAACTAGAATATAGTTTTAAGCACTTAATAAGTACTAACAGTAAGGCTAGAGATGGCTTCCAGACAAAACATGCCTCTGTTTACATTCTTAAAGCAAATAGTTCTTTATCAGACCCTGGCCTTTATCGGAATCATATTTTTTTCAGTCAAAAACTCTTCCATTAATTTAATTCTAGGTACAACTAGAATTCATTGCCCATAACTTTTTTTTCTTTTGGTGGAAAGATGAAGATTTTACTTTTTAGAAAAACTCTGCAATGCAAACTGCCTATTTTTTTTAAAAAAGCGGCCCTAGTGTGATCATCTGTAATAAGCTAATGAATATAAAATGAAATTTAACATTGTGGTATCTTCTGTATTATTTCTACAAGTATTAACTTGAACCCTAAAGTACTGCAGCTTCTCTGAATTACAGAAATGCAGGAGACCCACACAGAATGATGTGCTACTTAGTAAAAGGGCTAAAAGTCATGGAAGATGGAGAGTAATAAAACCATTATGACCCACACCCATCATTCAATGTGTGGATGGAAGCATCTTCCACTTGTGTGTGTCAATCTGACTTAAGATATTTTTCTGCATGTGGTGCCAGATAATATCTTGGATAATATCAGCATTCAGACAAGTTATTTTGGCACATGAAACAAAATGTATCACAATTCCTTCACCTAATAACTAGCAATAAAATATATATTAGAAACAAATTAAATGACTAACTGTTTGCTTTCTTTTCATGATGCTTAGAACTTGCTGCTGGGATATCACTTTATTCTGCAAATGGTTCAGCTGATGTTATCCTGACTAGCATTCAAGCCACTCTGATGATTGATACTTTGGCTCATTTCTTGCCCATAAAGTGTGAGAAAACCACACAGCCTGTCATAAAGATTCACTTCCTACACATCATCTCAAGTGATGTACAAAATATCAGTTGAAGTGAATTAACATTCATCTTCCATGAACTCTAGCTTAGTCCTATGACCATGCTTAGGCTGACATCCTAAATAGAGCTAATCAGATTTAGGGTCTTAATACAATCAAAATGTTATTAAGAATTAAGAATACAGTTTAACTGCATAGGATATAAGATCCTGGTTCTATGTAGCACATTATCCTATTTCTTCATTGGCAAAAAAACAATCCTTTTCTATAAAATTGAGTCAAATTGTTCCATGAATTAAAAGGAGTCCACAAGAAACTACTTTTGTGGAGAGATTTGTTCCCAAGAGGAAATATTGAGAACCTGAGGTAAGGTTGAAAGAACAAAACAAAAAACAAACCAAACTCCCAAACCTTTTAACAGTCGCTTCTTTCATTTTTCCTTTTTGTTGAACCCTTCAATAATGTGTAATATTTCCCTTTTCCCCATCTAACTACATTGCATATTCCTATCCCCATCCTGCTCCTCATTCATACAAACAATTCTATCTGAGATCTATCCTTTACTAAACAGAATTTTGGAAATACTGTGCAAGAACTGAATTCAATGGAGAAATTAAATTATTGTCTAGTGGTAAAACATCATACTGACAAAATATGGGTGAATTTCATAGAATAAAAGCTATTTGTTTTCATATTTAAGAATCAGAATGCTCTTGAGATGTAGGAAATGTTCATATATAGTGTAACTTCTTATGACAGTTTGCCTTGGAAAGTCATGTGTTTAAGAAGGGTGGCTATAGAGATTGCATCAATAAATAAACATTAAGTAAATATGAACAGTCAAATTAGCTACTGGAATTAATATATTAAATAAATCTTTAAAAATAGTGCACTGAAGGTGAAATAATATTGGAAAATAATAGCTCTGGTGGGAAACTGGAGATATTGGACATTGGGGTAAAACAATAACAAGCTCCTTTAATTATTATTTTTAATGCCCGTATTATATCACATCTGCTTTTAAAATCATCATGACTTACTCATACTCACCCTGAATCCTACCATGCAATGTAACCTTTTTTTTTCTTATGCTAACATTTTCTGGTTGAATGAGCAATTTTGGAGGGATGGGAACATGATAAATAAATCTGAACAAAATTTGCCTAAGCAAGATAGAAGAAAGGCCCCTTCCACACAGTGACTGGCTTGGCTCTTACCATTCCATGAAGACTCTCACTTTCCTTTGGACATCTGGTAGTCCTGGGTGACCAGAGAGGATGCCTAAAATGGTAGCTGGCTGGTGCCTTGCCTTATTCCTTTGTTTTTCTTCCTTCCCTATTTGCTTTTCATGGCAAGGCAAACAAGTAAGCACACACAAAAAAGTGGTGACTTTTTATGGTCATAGCAAAATACTATGATCATAAACTAATGCAGGATAAGCCATGCAACCATAGCAGCTTCATTTCAGGAGACAAGAAACCAAAAGGAAGAACAAGGCAGTAATTTCCACTAATGGGAAACTGCCCATTCAGCTTTTATGAAGGAAGACTATCTTCTGTAGTCACAGCATTGAAGACAGGAACAGGAGTTGACCAATTCATTTCTGAAACTGCAAAGCCCATTGGAAGACTCATGTACATGGGGAACATGCCAAAATGATAACATTCTAAAATCAGCACAGCCATCATGTGTGGAAGGGACCAGAGGATCATTATTGCAAAATATAGGAGCATAATTCTTTTTTATGACATTAATATTATTCCTAAATCCTTCATTCCTCACAGATGTGATTTTGATGATACTGCTCAGTATCGTGCTTCTGCCATGAATGTCAAAGGAGAACTTTCAGCTTATGCTTCTGTAGTAGTAAAAAGTAGGTTTGTTCAAATATTCATTCCTTAGCATTTTTTTAGCAAAATTTTGTTAAAATTTTGTCTTGCGGCCTACAGATAAATGACAGTAGAAATATTGTTTTGCTTTTTTTTCCACTATAGGATATAAGAAAGGAGAGTTCGATGAAAGTTTTTTCCATGCTGGAACTGTCACACTGCCCTTAAGCTGTAAGTTGTTGATAAACTTCATTATGAGGAAAATTATAGCAGGTCATTCAGAAATGTATTAGTATAATTTTTAATGTTCCTTATAATGTTTTGAGAAGATTATTTAAAGAAATATACTCTTTTTGGAAGTATTAATATTTTATAATAATTTATCTTATACTGCAATATCAGATGCAGTTGGAGGCAGAGAATATTGCCTAGTTCTTCCTATTGCCTTTGATAATATATGTGATAGAATTTTATTTTAAGATTCTAAGCACTTTATCTTATTAAGATAAGTATCATATATATTAACATATAATAAAGTATCTGGTGAAAAGCCACATCATGTTGATACTATGCAATTCCAATGTTACATTTTTTTCTGTCATCCCTGATCTATTAGTAGATCATTATTTTATGGGCTCACAGCATCACCAAGTTTGATATATCCCCCTCTCCATTTGCAAGCTCCAACTTTTAGACTTCTAAAAGTTGGAGCCTGCAAATTCCACTTGATCACTAGATGTTAGTAAACATGTACAAAATCCTTTAATACCCATGCAGTATTCTGTGCTGCCCAGATCTGGCACTCCTGCTGAATTCACTGCTTTATCTAGTTTTCGTTAGTCCATGACTTTAAATGCCCTTTATAAGAATTACGTTGTTATATGGTGAACAAAATATAGGTTGACTCAGGGAACATTAATTTCCTATCATTAGGATTCTAAAGTATATTATTGTGGAAATCAGAGTTTTCCATTTACCATAATAGAAAGAAAAATGCCCAATGCAGCAAGTAACATATGCAGCCTTTTGATGTCATTTTTTTGCCAGTATTGCTTTCAGAAAGATTATCTGGTTCTCTAAAGTTATTGTTCAGCTGATTTCAGAATAAAGACAACAACAGAAACAACAATATAATCTCTCACTGGTTAATGTTCTAACCAAAGGGCCACTGTTTGAATTTGTCAGGACTATTCTTAAACTAATAACATGCAGCTTGAATGAACTGAGTGCCAAACCCATTTTTAGCATAGTTATATAACTCAGACTTGTAATATCCAGCCTACAGAAAACAACATCCACTTTTATGTTAAATCATGATAAAAGGATAAAAATAAATCAACTTAATTTATGAAACAATGAAATATCACTTAAGCATCACTTAAATAATATAATGAAGAGAATGGTGAAGAGAATTTGAGGCATATCTTTTCAACTGGGAACTTTGATCTTATACTAAAGAAAACTGACCAATTTTGACTTATATGATATACTTCCCAGATTGGTATGTCTCTCTTTAAAATTGCTTCCACTGTTGGTGATCTGAAAAATTATCTTTTCAGAAGAAGAAAGGAGGCTTAGCACCTGACTTTAAATAATCCAGCTTTAACAAAGGAATAAGCTTAGTTTTTCTTCTTACAGTTGGCCTTGGTGTTAGTCCATACGGCTATGCTTCCAGGTTTGAAATACATTTTGTGGATGCATTTGATGTTTCTTTTGGAAGAGAAGGTGAGACAATGAGTCTGGGCTGCACAGTTGTCATTCATCCTGATATTAAGCGTTTTCACCCAGAAATCCAGTGGTACAGGAATGGTAAGCATGCACTAAAAGATAAAGTTCTTCTTTGTTTCAGTTAGATGATGTCTGTCTAGGATATTTCTATACATTTGAAGTTGTAGGGGAAAAAGTGGATCACCCAATAGAAAGCAAGTTGTGGCAAGAGGTAGTCCTTGGGTTACGATGCCAATTGGGATTGGGTTTGCTGTCGCTAAGCGATGCATTTGTGACTACACCCCTTAGCAATACAAATCCTGGCAGCTCCTTTTGCCCTCCATAGCACCAGAACTTATGGGTTGTTAAGTGATGAAGCAGGAGTCTCACATAAGGAGCATACAATACCATGGAGGGAAGGCCTAGAGAAGCATTGGGATGGCTGGACAGGCCACATGTGAGTCAGAGGAGGCCATGAGAGGGCTGGTGCAGGTTGCATGCAGCAGGGTAGATGTGTTGCAGGTAGGAGAAAAAAACTGGAGCAAAACCTCTGACATTCCCTGGTGGCTTCCTCACTAACCCTCACTTCCTCACAGTTTGTGGGAAACTGGCAGAGAAGGTTACAAATGGCAATCATGTGACCATAGCTTCCTGCAACATCATAATCACGAGTCAAGCATCTGAGCACCCAGATTGTAATCATATGACTACAGGGGTACTGTGATGGCCAGAGTTTCAAGGACCAACTATACATTTATTTTATTTCAGCACCTCTGTAATTTTGAATGGTCACTGAAGAAATGGACATAAACTGGAAGCTACCTATTCTAATGTTACTTTTATTCTCAGATTGTGGCTGAATTGCATACTACAATAAGCCAGGATATTTAACTATGATTTCCTTTTAAGCTATTGTAGCACAATAAACTGTAAAACTATTGATTATTCAGTTTAAGAAATATTTTTCTTCATTAAAGACACTAATAAATTATTTTCACTGTATAACAGAAAAAACTACCTATATCAATGTTAACTAGTTAGTGAAAGCCTCTTCTGTCTTCTTGCTGAAACTGAGGATTGGCCATGAATGGGAGAGTAGCCTCTCAATAGACAGATACTTAAAATATAGAATGGTTAGTGTTATATACACCTTAAAATCTCTCCTGACTCTTTAAGATACACTGTGTTCATAGGTTCACTTGAAGATAATTTTCTGACTTGAAATAAGATTTAACAGCCAATCCATTTTAATAAGTTGAGTGAAACTGGAAATAGCTTTTCTTTGCCTTGAGGATGAAAACATTTTTGGAAAGCCCTGAAATCAATGTGAAGACTTGGGAGTGAGACTAATTCCATAAGGCCAAGCCACAATTATTGAACCAGTTGACACTCATGAATGAAGAAAATGTGCATTTTTAATATCACGCAAGGAAATGTTTTCATTCTCTTAAGCAAACACATTGATTGAACTTTTCCATATACAGTATCTAAAGTTTGAAAGAAACCTAAAGCCACTTACACAATTTTGTGCAATGTTTTGAAAAAGATGGCTTCAGTGCATTAAACTCAGTCAAATGTATCATTGTGAAAGGACTATTAGGTATTTCCTTGGGAAAGGATGTTTATTTAAACATAATTCCATTTGTGAGTGGCATCTGTTCATGACATTTTTTTTTTAATTTTTAGGAGTTTTGATTTCTCCATCAAAATGGGTTCAGATGCATTGGAGTGGAGAAAGAGCCTCACTGACCTTGACTCATGCTAATAAAGAAGATGAAGGCCTTTATACTCTTCGTGTGATAATGGGAGACTATTATGAGGAGTACAGTGCTTATGTGTTTGTTGGAGGTAAGATATATTATAGTAATTATAAAGTAAAGACAGTGATGCAGGTGGCGCCAATGACAGCGACATTTCAGTGTTATATTCTCTTCTCTAATATAGACACATTTCATATGATTATGATTTATAGCTCTGATTACCATTAATTATAATAATACTGTCAATTATCAAAAAAATGTCATTTAATATAGGAATTTTCTTCCTTACTATAATTGTGCCAATCAAAATGTTGCCAGGAGATCTTATTAAAGATATATTATGTCAAAGGAGGGCAATGTGATTCTTGCGTCCCTTGTAAATGTAGTCTTTGATCCCAAATTTCTAAAGGGAACCAAATTGTTTACCTTTGTCTTGTGTCGCATCCAGTTTGATTCTTTTAGGCTTTATTAAAGCCGAAATTCAGCCAATGTGATATAGTGTTTAAGGTGTTAAATTATGATTGTAAAGACCCATATTCATGTTCCTCCTTGGTTACAGAAGCCCACTCACTAATTTATGTGACTCATTGAACCCTCCCTATCTCATTGACGCGTGTGCTGCGCGTGTGCTGCGCGTGTGCTGCGCGTGTGCTGCGTGCATGCATGTGGTGGATACCCGGCTCCGTTGCACTGTACTGGTTGCAACGGGATCCGGAACTCACCACTGGTATATATATGTGTGTGTCTGTGTGTGTGTGTGTGTGTGTACGTACATGTACACACATACATGTAGTATACATACACATACGCATATGGTTAAAAGAAGAAAGGGAATGAGTAGTATTATTAGGACTAAAACAGAATAGGAAAAGCATGCAAAACATGTGTTTAGAATTATTTACAGCCTCTTAATAATAGTTCCAGTCTGGCTCATGAGGAGGAATCAGAGAAGAGGTTAAGAACCGAGGAGGTGGTACATTCCTAACCACTGCACAACTGTCGGTCAATTGGTCTGACTTGGGGATTATTATTATTTTTGCCAACATTCATCTTGATCCAGCTCATTTTCAAGTTCAGTCTTTATTAGAAAATGGTCACTTTTTAAAATTGTTTTCCAATTTTCTATTGGGTAGGAAAGCCACCCATAATCATCTTGTAAGGGAGAAGGGTGGCATAAAAATTTAATCAGTTAAATAAATCAAGGATCAAAAATAGTTTAGGATGGAGCAGATGCCATGCCTGTTTGATCTCTGAACTAAAGCACAGATTGTGTATGAGAGTGAAAGTCTATTGCATATGCTGAAAAGAGGAAATGTAACTGATTTATTTCCCCAAATTCAGCCCCTGCTCAAAACATATAAGTACTTTGGGAGCATCCTGCCACCATCCCAAAATGCAAAAATTAGAAATACCAAAACATTTAATAACAAATCTTTACATCTGATGTAAAAAGACCAAAAAGGAAAATCTCTTTTCCTTTCAATCTTTCACATACACAAATTCAAATTAAAAAATGTCTTTGTGATTTAGAAAGGCTGTTTTTGTTTGATTGAACCTGGTAAAAGAATAGCTATGTGTGTAGTCACTACCTGGTCTGCATATGCTCTTTTCCCAACAATAATTCTTTCAAACAAATAAGCCCTATCACCTTTTTTTGTGTCATCACATAAACATATGCTTGAGATCTATGGTTTCTAAATGAATAACCACACTATGCTCAGAATTATCAGAATCTTTATGGAATGTGTTCTTATGAAGGCCAATCACAGATTTTGTTTTAAACGAACACTTGTAATTCTATAAGCATCACTTTATCTAGTTATAAATTTTATACATACATACATACTTACAGTAGTTTTGTACTTTGCTAACTATAGATATTCATGTTGTTCTTTTCCATCAGGTTGTTCTTAGATTTTTGTACAGATGATGCATTTCACTAGGGAGCTCATACTTTGAACAAGTTCTGGAATTTCTGTTGCACAAGTGTTGGTTGATCACATTTCACTAGTCCATGCAGTGCCTCAATATCACAGTGTCAGCTGTTGAAAGCAGCTGAAGAGAGTAATGCCAACTTTTCAATGATACCCTTCAAATTCTTGACTCTTTGATCAAGTCCAGAATGGCGCCAGGTCAGCAGGTCCTGGGAAATAGCACTCCTCTTATTGAACATGATCAAAAATATATATCATCATAAATATAGAATATTACCAAGAGATAGCTATTTGTAATTTCACAAATAACGTGAGCCAGTGAAAGAGTTAAAATTCCAACAATATCTGATTGGAAACAGACATGGAGAAATGGAATTCTATTCCATGCAGTAATGGAAAAATGTGTGTGTATGTTTGACAAAAGACTAACCAAATTTAAGGAAGAATGATTCCCACACATACAATACACCATATATTGTACAGCCTGCAAATACAACCACAGCCTGGCTTCTAAGGAGGCTTTAAAGTTTTATAGTACAGCAAATTAGCAGATATAGGTACATAAAAGTGGAACTTAAAAAATCAATAGATTTTTTTTCTTCCCCTCTTTTTTCCCAATACTTTAACTTTTGTAAAATATAATCTACTTATCTGTTTTTCTTTATTTTATTAGCATGCTTGTGTGTGTTGTGTATGACTTCAATATTAAGCAATCAGCTTAAGACCAAAACCTACATTGTATAACAAACATTTTGATCTAAATGGAAAAAAGTTTCTTCTTTCTAATCTTATAATAAAGGTTGTATGAAAGCCAAATAATGTCATGCTTGCAATATTGATATTCTAAATTTTAATAATAGATGTTATCAGTCAGCAATGTAATGTATTTGCATGGATATTGGGTGATTGATTGGATGAACTGAGGGAGAGAAAGTGTAATCAAAAATAGTTTCTTATTATTCTTAATAACTGTGTTTTTATTATGACATCACTTATAGATAAATTAGTGAAAAATTAAAACTGTACTAATAAGGTAATAGAACCTATTCTGTTAACAGTCATATTCTTAAAAGCATGTCTCCTTCCATGTAGATGCTGATGCTGATATAGCAGGAGTCCCTGGTTCTCCCTTAGATGTGAAGTGTTTGGATGCTAACAAAGATTATGTCATCATCTCTTGGAAACAACCAGCTGTTGATGGTGGACATCCTATTTTAGGATATTTCATTGATAAGTTAGTATTTATGATAGACCGGGATATGTAATCTCTTTGACAATATGACTGTAAGGAAAATTTGGATTAAGAAGTTTCAGTGTATCTGATTACAATATTGGATTTGTTAAAGAGGTGGTATTTAGCCAGCTTTGACAGGTTTTGGAGAGCCAGCAACAGAAATTTTGAGAGTGGGAAGGGAATGGGGATTTTGCAGTATCCTTCTCTTGCCTCGCCCACAAAGCCACACCCACAGAAAACCGGTAGTAAACATTTTTGAATTCCCCCACTCATTTTTTATTTTGTTACTAAGTTAACACATATTCTAGAATATGACTTACTACACTGATAATACATGTAATCATAATGCTACATATATACATTTAAGTATTTTAATATCTTTTTATCTCTGTTTCACTGATTACAATGTGGATTTTCACTATTTCACCTAATACCACATCAGTTGATAACCCAGTAACTCTAACCTTCAAACAAACATAAAATGATAAATGAACTTACATGATACCTCTTCACCTATGAACAAAACTAATAATTTAATTGAGATTAAAGCAAGAAAAAATAAATTCATCATATAGTTTTAATACAGTAATTAAATTTTAATCTATTTATCATGGGAATTTTCAAACTTTGTAATGTCACAGCTGCCCTTTGTAGGTTTGCGTACACAAAATAGAAACAAAATCTGGAGTTAGTTTTGATAATGCTTTCACTTGGTCTCATCAAATTTAAAAAACCCTACTTTAATGTCTGAAACAAAACATTTTTATGTACATAAAATTAAGCATGCTATAGTGATATACAGGGATCAGGTCAATACATTGATACAGTCCTTCATGTTTACATTAGCCTGAAAAGAAGCTCAAGTAAAATAAGTAGACTAAGCTCATCTAAATAACTCTGATTAAAAGTGGATGACAATTGAGTACAATACTGTAACTATTTTCATTATGGTTAATAAGTCCTAGTATATTAACATAAGAAAGACTTTGCTAGTTCAGATCTTTACAATCCAACATCCTAGATGGCATAGATGTTTATAGGCCTGTAGAATGCCTCGAAGGATTTTTAAGGACTGCATCTTTTCCAATGTATTCAATTTACAAAGATCTGTGAAATGTATTTATTTCATTTTACTTTATGAAGGGACAATAGGTTTACACTCAGTGGCCATAAAAATAGTTATTGAATTCCTATGCCTTTAGGCAGTTTTTGAGGAAGAGGAAGCAGACAGGTGCTTTAAAGCAAAGATAAGCAAATATTGGAAAGACCTGAGATGTATTTATTATTTCCATGTCATTTTGCCTTTCTTGCTTTTTTTCCATCTCCAGATGTGAAGTTGGTACCACTCACTGGTCCCAATGCAATGAAACACCAGTGAAGTTTGCTCGCTTCCCTGTAACAGGATTAATTGAAGGGCGCTCATATATATTCCGTGTCCGTGCTGTGAATAATGTTGGTATCAGCATTCCATCACGCATCTCAGAATCTGTGGCAGCATTAGATCCTGCTGATAGAGCCAGACTTAAAAGTAAGGTACTTCCTAATGTATGTCAACAAGATGTTTTAAATCTACATTTTTAGAAGATATGAATGAAGACAAAGAACATTTCCACTAGAGCAGTGGTTCACAGGGGTTCGCCTAAGACCATCGGAAAACACATATTTTTGATGGTGTTAGGAACCGAGACACCAATTTTATGGTTGGGGGGTCACCACAACATGAGGAACTGTATTAAAGGGTCACGGCATTGGAAAGGTTGAGAGCCACTGCACTAGAGGAAACAATAATAAACAAAACTTTTACTATTCAAAATAAGATTTGCTGAACAAAACCCCTTTGTGTTTTTATAACATTTCTTTGCAACCACTGCTTATATATCATTATCTGAAATACTCAGTACAAGAACCAGAACCATAATCCTATCCATAAAGAAATGCTGTGATACAGTTTTCCCTTAAGAATTATCCTCCCTTTAGTCCTTTGTCCCTCTTTTCTTACCTTTTTCATCCAATTTGGAAAGGAGCTCACCAAAGTAAAGGTTTTCTGTGAGGCTGATGTTCCCCTGATGAAATAGAAACAAACATAACAAGAAAATAGTCACCAGTCAAAGATTTGTACTCTCCAGCAGTGAAAACTGAGGTACACAGTCCCACAGTTGGATGGGAGGACTAGATCCCACAACAGGCCATTTGGAGTCCAGAGGTGGGCAGCCGCCAAAGACTCCCTGTCTTGTGATATAAAATGTCCACAAAGCAGTTATGGTTCTATTTACTGAGGCATGACACTTCTTTCTGCTGGATCACCTTGGACCAGCTTCAGTCTGTCTTAGCATGCTGGCATTAAGATGGAGGCTCTTTTGTGAGGAAACAGTAGTCTGTTCAGAACCAGTGCAAAGCTGATGTGTGAATGAGCACTTTGAGAATAGCAATAGCCCTTAGACTTACATACCGCTTCATAGTGCTTTATAGTCCTCTCTAAGTGGTTTACAGAGTCAGCATATTGCCCCCAATGATCTGGGTCTTCAACCTATTTCCCAACTTGATGCTTATCAGATGCATTGATCTGTAGATCCCCAGCACTTATGACCAGAGGTGGTTATGGTATTTCTAGTACAGGATATGTGGACACCACAAGGTTAGAAAAGTCTGTGAGTACTCATTTTTATGTAATTATAATTTTTGTTGCTTATATGTATAATCTGTTATTGTTATTATGGTTTTAAAATTTGGATCAAAATGTGTGGCTATAGAAATTGAATAAGATAAATGAATAAAATAAAATAAATTTGCACTAAAACATTGTATTAAGACCTGAAGCACCTGAATTCTTTCTATGAGATGGAAGATGGCCCAAATAAGTGAAGTCAATGGGAACTGTAGTCCAATACATTTGGAAAAGTCCAGTTTTGGAAAACATAATGTAACTAATATAAAGAGATAACTCATGTCTCTAGTCCAACTACTATATGCAACTATTGTATGTATAGTAGTTATAAACTGAGTCAGGGAAGACAGTAGAGATCTGCCTTTACTACCTTAATGGTTTCTGTTTTCCAGATTGAAATATTAATACTAAGATTATTTGGTTACAATAAGGAAAGTTAAATAATTGGGCAAGTAAGGGGTAATGCTTAACTCAGCTAATTACTGTCAATATGTTTAGGTCATCCTTCTGCCCCTTGGACCGGACAGATTATTGTTACTGAAGAGGAACCTTCAGGTAACACATTTTTTTGTACAGAAATTAATATTTTATTTTTAGATCATATCTGCATTGAAGCTTACGCACCCTTTTGTCTTGGCTTCTCACATGAGACTTTATACATGGACTGTAATTTAATCAGGAGATATGATTATGCTGTTTAAAATAATCAGAAGAAAAGAGGTGCAAAACCTTACTCAGAACAGTCTAAAATGTTTAAATCATTCTTCAAAATATTCTGTTTCTTTTGTTGGTCAATCTGATTGTTCCAAAGATGGTTTGTGATATTGTGGACATGTTCTGAGAGCTGGACTACTATCTGGACTATAGCAATAGCAATAGCAGTTAGACTTATATACAGCTTCATAGGACTTTCAGTCCTCTCTAAGCGGTTTACAGAGTCAGCATATTGCCCCCACAGTCTGGGTCGTCATTTTACCCACCTCGGAAGGATGGAAGGCTGAGTCAACCTTAAGCCGGTGAGATTTGAACCACTGAACTGCAGCTTACAGTCAGCTGAAGTGGCCTGCAGTACTGCACTCTAACCACTGCGCCACCTCGGCTCGACTGCCACAAATCATTTCTGGTTCAAAGGATTATCATTCAGAAAGTCATCAGACCATTCCTAGAATGATCACATTGGCTTTGTTTGAAAGATAAAAGCAATGTTCCAAACTTGTCAGAAATATTTTGTTTCTGGAATAGCAAGTTTTGCCCGTACCAAGTTATTAATTTTTAAGTTTTAAAATATACTCTTCACAGCCTCATAAGTAGATTTGCTGTATTGGACAGAAAATGCTTATTTACTTTTCTTTTGTTCAAGAAAATACATTTCTGAAATTGAAATTTTCTAGTCTCAAGTTGATTGGATACATAAAGGCATTCAATTGTTCTTCAGGCTCATTTACTTTCTATTGTTCAGTGGTTACGTAAGCCACTCAAAGCATTTTGAAGTTGGCATAACTGCAGAAAACAGGCAGAAATCATCATGAGCCAATCTGTGTTTTTCTCCATCTCACCAATAGAAGAGTGTAAATATTGCAAGTCAGGCAGACATTGATAGAAGCTTCTAGAGGGAAAAATTGTCTGTAGAATTGGTGTAGAAAATAGAAAAATAATTACTAGTTTTCAGTTATAGCCAGGTATCTTCATGCTTTGTTCATTTATTTCGTAATAATAACCACAATTTGAACTGTTGTTCTGAAGGAAATCTCATTTGAGCATCAAAACATGGATTTAATTTCTCAAATTCTCATTGAAATCTATAATGCTATATTATGATGCTACAGAATTGCAGCCAGGAGCTTTCCCCCTAGGTGTGGTTACAGTTGTAAATCGTAGTATAGAACATATCTTTACCTATAAGGTGAGAAAATGTAATTACAGATGATAGACAATAGGATGAGGCTTTATGTTGCTTACATAAACAGAGAAATCAGTAGTGTTTTACAAGAATTACAAAACTGTTTCAAGTACTAGGATCAAGATCAAGTTTGATTGTGTGTGAAATCTGCTAAAGATCTCTGAGCTAAACTGCAGAGTGCAAGTGTGAGGCAAAATCCCTGAAAGCGGGCAATTGTTTACCTCAAGCTCCAAGAAATACCAGTATAGCAAAGTGGGATTGTTGCAATTTGAGCTGCATCACAGCAGAGCCAGTTCTTAGATGCTCAAGAATATAATACCAATGCTAGATCAATGAAGATGCAGCATGCAGAGGGGCTCTTATTGGAGAAAAAGGTGAACAAACGTTTTAAAATAAACTTCTGCGGATTCTTCTTCTTTTCTTTGGCTTCTTCAAGCAGAAGGTATTGTTCCTGGACCTCCATTAGACCTCCGTGTTACAGAGGCAACTAAGAACTATATAGTACTTAGCTGGAAACCTCCACATGAACGAGGCCATGAAGGTGTCATGTACTTCGTTGAAAAGGTAAAACCAAGATGAGCATGCACTATTTTCTCATTGATTTTTTTTCCAAGCTACTAAATTGATGCATTTTCATTTCAAATTATTTAATTTAACATCAAACACGCACAGAGAGTGTCTCAACAGTATTAGTGCTTTAAAAACTTGAAATTGTTTTAAGACTTTGCAGCTATCCTGGGTATGTCTGTCTTTCTCTGTGTGTTTAATGTAGTATTTACAATAAATGTAGAAAAAAAGCTATGAATATATATGAAATAATTGAATAAGTAGCACTGACAAAGGAATAAGGAAAGAAAGTTGTCCCCTTTTCTTTCTTCAGTTTCATTTAACGGAAATTGGGTGGATGGATGGATGGATGGATGGATGGATGGATGGATGGATGGATGGCCAAGATGAAGTGATACTTGGGGAACTAACTAGTTCTCTAATGTTGAAGTACTGATTGGATTGAATATTGAGATTGTTGAAAGAAAGAAAACTACATTTTATACATTTTATACTTGCTTTTAATTGTGGTTCTTGGTAACTTTAAAGTCATTCCTAAGATTTCAATAATCTTTCTTGCTCTGATTATCAGTAATTTGTCTTGATTTTACATTCTGAATAGCAGCTCTTTCCCAATCCCCTAAGATCTTTCCCAATCCCCTAAGATCTTTCCCAATCCCCTTTCCCAATCCCATTGTGAAATAACCTCTTAGGTCACAGGAATATTGATATAGCAGGCAAAACAGAAGCTTGATGTAAGGAACAAACCAGGATAATGTGATCCAATGTGACCAATTCTAGTACAAGAACAAAAAGGGCATTTTGAGGGTTGGAGGGTGGTTTATTCATCAAAGAGCGTAATTTGAAATATAAAAGAAATTTCAAAGAGAGCAGAATAAAAGTAAGTTTGAGTCACGGTATAAAGTCTCAAAATAATTTAATTATTTAATTTAATACTGTGGGTATCATTTTACCTCTACCTAAAATGCTCAGAGAAATCCTGATTTAATCAAATCAAGGAAGAATGTTAAAAATTGAAGTGTCATAGGAATGAGTAGATGGCTAGATCTGGGCATAATGAACTTTTTTAAGGTCCTTCCTTCAGATTACAGCATCCTAGAACATTTGGTCAATTAATCAAACTAAACAAGAAAGAAACATAGATTGTCTATATTCTGAGCGGTACCCAAGACCTTGTTTGCGATATGAGCATTGTTGAATACTTTTAAAACAATGATCTCATCCTATTAGATCTGTGGAAAATATTAAAGTCCTGTACATTCATATTTTACTTTAGATTGTGACAGAAATGCTGGAAAACAGATGGAGTTACTTAAAGAAAAGATTAAAACTGTTCAGAATGCTTGAGAGAAACACATTGTTCTTTGCCTAATTTAAAAGTGATGAAAAGATGGAAGCCTCACATCCCCATCATTTTCTTATATATTCTATTCTATTAGATAGATAGATAGATAGATAGATAGATAGATAGATAGATAGATAGATAGATAGATAGATAGATAGATAGGGAGATAGAGATAGAGATAGAGATAGAGATAGAGATAGATAGAGATAGAGATAGAGATAGAGATAGAGATAGAGATAGAGATAGAGATAGAGATAGAGATAGAGATAGAGATATCCTGGGTAGGTACAGTGCATCTAAAATGCATAGTAGAATTAGGCTATTATTAGTCATGCTCCAGATTAATAATGAAACTTTAAATAATTAAGCATTATTTAAAGGTGGAGGCTTGTTTGCTCATATTAGAAAAAAGGCTATGATTTTTGGCTAAAGACACTGGTCTTTCCCAATCCTGAAATTTTTATTTTAGTGTGTTGCAGGAACAGAAAATTGGCAACGAGTGAATACTGAGATCCCAGTAAAGTCTCCTCGCTTCGCGCTTTTTGACTTAGCTGAAGGGAAATCCTATCAATTCCGTGTTCGCTGTTGTAATTCAGCTGGAATTGGTGAGCCCTCTGAGGCCACTGAAGCCACTGTGGTTGGTGACAAACTTGGTAAGTATACAATGAAGGACACTCCAATATAATATTGATTATTGACTTACATATTACTATTCCGGTGCTATTTGAGGGACTGTTCAGTTCTCAGGGTTTCTGCCTATCTTATAAAAGCTAGAACTCTGGGTCCCCTTGATTAAACATTGTAATCTTTCAAGATCTGGAAGCATGCTTTCTCTGTCATGGTGTCTTTCCTCATGGAATAAGCTCATATGGCTCCTACCCTAATGCTGTTGTAGAAGAACTTGAAAAACTGGTTGTTCCTCTGGCCTTCAGGTAGGGTAGATATGGTCCATCTGTTAGAAGTGTAATCTTTTAAATAATACAGACTGTCCATATGGATGTCATTTATGTATATTTTATACCATACACTATATTTTGTATGTTGTTTGCTTTAAATGGTATGCCATTGGAATTCTAAATTCAAATAAATAAATTCAAATAAATAAATAAACAAACAAACAAATAAATAAATAGTACTGCAGTACTAGTAGCGGACTAGTACTAGTGCACTAGTAACATAGGAATCCTACGCTCTAATAGTTTATCTTTCCCTGTAGATATTCCTTGCCCACCAAGCAACATTATACCCACCCGAAATACGGATACGTCAGTAGTTGTCGCTTGGACAGAATCTGAAGATGCAAAGGAACTGGTGGGATACTACATAGAAGCAAGTAAAGTAGGGTCTGGTGATTGGGTGCCATGCAACAATAATCCTGTGAAAGGTGCAAGGTAATAAATTGGATAATTAAGTATCATTTGTGAAATAATATTTGAAAAGGGCCAAAAAAGGAAAAATATCGCATGAATGTTCAGTAACTGGATCCCTCCTGAAAAGTGGCATGAATGAAATATTTGGTTGAGTTGTAATTCTGTAAAATTATGTGACTTTTGGTTGCCAAATTTTTTTTCTTGGCACCGATGTATTGGACATCATAATTTCTTATTCCCTGCATTCTATTAGTTTTGTATATCTTAGCACAAATGATTTAAATAATCTAAACCAGTGGTCCCCAACCCCCGGTCCGCGGACCGGTGCCGGGCCGTGGAGTACCTGGCACCGGGCCGCGCAGCGGCCGGGGGCCATGCAACGGCCGACTCTTCACTCATGCAGCGCCGTCGCCGGAGGGGGGGAGCTGCGCAGAAGCACAGGAGCAAGTGAGGTGAGTAGGAAGAATCCCCCGCTACTACACCACCCCTCCCCGAGTCAGCCGTCCCCTCAGTGAACGCCTCCGCCTCTTTCTCCTTTCTCGCCTCAGTCAGCTCGCCTGGAAGCGAGGCGAGGAGGGGGCGGACTATGCGCTGGAAGCGGAGCCCTTGGAGGCCCTGGCGGCTTCCCCGGCGGTCGTTGCTGGCCGCTCTCTTCTTTTTCTCGCTGTCCTTCTCGGCTCAGTCGTCTCCGAGTTGCCCAGGGAGGGGCGGCGCGCCCGGGACGGAGACGGCGCTTCCCCGCCCGGCCTTGGCTTGTGAGAAGGAACGGTGGGAGAGGTAGAGAGAGAGAGAGAGAGAACGTCGGGCAGCCGAGGGCGGGGGGGTCTTTTGAGGGGAGATCCAAAATTTTGCCAACGGGCATCGGTGAAGCACGCTCTTTCTCTTCCTCACAAAACACATTTCCTTTCCCCCCACGCGTAGTTATTGGCGATATGGACTCTTGGACTCTTACCCAGCCAGATCAGTATTAAACATTTCCCTGACCTCAGCAGAAGCGAGGTTTTTTCTTCTCCTTTCTCTCCTTAATACTGTATTCTTTTTACATTGCTATCCTCTGGCTTATTTAATTTTGCCCTTGCTCTTTTTATCTTTGACCTTGATTAATTCAGCTATTTATTCCTTAAAATCTACATACAAAATGGAAGGTGGGATATGATTCAGGTGTTGAATTGGGAAGGTGGATTTAAAACAACGCCCCCCCACCCCTGCGCGCGCTCAGCGGGCCACGGTAAAATTATCAAAGGCTGACTGGTCCGCGGCGATAAAAAGGTTGGGGACCACTGGCCTAGACTAATTTATGGATTAAAAAACAACTATATTATTATTATTTTAAAACTGTAAGAAAAGTAGTTTTTTATTCTCTTTTATTTCTTTCCCTTTCCTCTTCATTTCTGTTTCTTGGTTTTTACTGTTTTGTTAATCTAGTTTTTGTGATAAATGAAATGGTTGGCAACTGTTATTATTTGTATTGCTTTAATTATTTTTGGTATCGGTCACTAGATCAAGGTTGACTCAGCCTTCCATCCTTCCGAGGTCAGTAAAATGAGGAACCAGATTATTGGGGGCAATATGCTGACTCATAAATTGCTTAGAAAGGGCTGTAAAGCACTGTAAAGCGGTATGTAAGTGCTGTTGCTATTGCTAATGAAAGTCAGTTTTTCAGAGTATATTATTTTAAGAGCATTGTGCTTAAGTTCACGTAAACAATTAAAAATTATTCAACTTATTGACCAGTTTGGAATTTTGTGGTAAGATATAGACATTGTGAACTTTTAAAGGGTTACTGTTCAAGAGTTTCTATATATGTATATCCTGTTATATAAGAGGCATGATCAAGGATTTGTTCATTGTCCCTACATAAATGTAAGCCTTCATGCAGAATCAAGATCCTTCATTGCAGTACCACTATCTCCTGTCCTCTTGATGAAGAAGGAGACAAGGAAGATAAGAAAATAATTATTAAGTAATTTTGCAATGAACCTTGCCATTTTTACATTCTTTGTAATCCTACTGTATTACTTAAGAAACGGGTGCTGTATTTCATATAAAAGAAATCATTTGTGTAAAGAAGGAAATACTGTATAGTTTCACAGTGTTTTAATTAGTTTAATTTAATGTAAACATTGATTTACTTAAGATTCACTTGTCATGGACTTACCACTGGAGATCGCTACATTTTCCGTGTCAGAGCTGTTAATGCAGCTGGATTAAGTGGATATTCACAGGACTCAGAAGCCATTGAAGTCAAGGCAGCTATTGGTAAGCGATGCACTGTTCCTATGGGAAAAACATAAATCAATGTTATAATTATATCTAGATTAACTTCAATATTCCACACCAAATATGCATTGGTAATGTTTAATATTTCACTTCCATCGTTTCATAGTCATCCAAGCAATAAGCACTTGTAGATTGCTCATCTTCACCATCTCCGACATCTTTGGGTGTGTTCCTTGTAACTCTGTATAAACAGTACGTTCACCCTCTTATTACTTGGAAATCATCTGGCAAACTGATCTCATAATGAAGTACTTGTCTAATTTCTAACATGCTATATCTTGGGAGATTAAGTTGATTAATTCATTTGTCTAATTTACTTCCTTGTTAACTACTCTTCTCATATAGTCATGATCTGATTTTTAAAAAATCCTGCATGCTGCTTAACAAAATAAAATAATTAATTTACTTATTATAATTAATTAATTTAAAATAATTAAAATGCCAATAATCATATATTGTTTGACTCCATTTTAAACATCAACTGAATGATTCATAATTCTGAGGTTCCTTTAATAGATCGTATAACTATGGTATGCCCTCATTTCAAAAATTATAGAAATTAATTTTGAAGATAATGGAAGATCTTTTGGTGGACCATTCATAGAAATATTAACTGCATGAATACATGTTATAGATTAAAATTCATATAATCCCACCATATCACATGTTGTCTGTAGCTAATGCTTTGATGTTCCTTCGTTGTCCTGCTTTGTCTCCATTTCTTCATTTTGTTCAATAACGGAGAATTGGGAATGAACTCTAATTTCAAATGTCTTTGTTATTTTCTGGCAATTATAGGGGGAGGATTGCTTCATGGTGTATGTCCTGGACTAAGTGATAAAGCTGGTGGACTAACAGGCCGCACTCTCAACTGGGAAGGCATGCATGAGTCCTCCCAGCCTATCTTTGACACAGATGCTTTGTTAAATTGCAATGCTAAACCCAATAGGCAAACAATGCCCAGTAGCTCTGGTAAGCAGAGGAGTCCATCAGTCAGTAAAGGGAGTGACCCAGTTCCTACTCCTTCATCACAAAAGGCAACTACCAAGCACCCACGTAAATCTGTTCCCGGAGATCGTTCAACACTGGAGAAAATTCAAAAGAAAAATGATATAGGTGAGCTTTGGTCATATGTAGTGATTTCACCTTGTAAGCTCATTTATTTCAAATAGTTATAGTCCTGTTATCATCCAAGTTGAAAATAGACATCTTTGCCAATGCGACATTTTGATCATCTCCATCTAATAAATGCTCAGCTACCATCAAAGCTCATTACACTTAGAGTGTAGAGGTCACCAAGTCTATGGCACATTTATATGTTGCATCTAACATCAAGCTTGCATGTTGCATTTATTTGCTAATTTGGTTAGATTACTGTTTACTACATTATTATTATTAAGAGATAACAATATATATTGCATCTAAAATATTGTGGTAACATTTGATGCTGTTTAAATATTCAGTTCGTATGGCCTTATTTTGTAGTAGTATCAAATTTCCAAGATTTTTAAAAAAATTCTTCCAATTCTTCACAACAGAAAATAAAATAAAATTGTACACTTAATTATTAATTAATTTAATATCAGTCATTTTCTGAGTTGGAAACATATGGTGCACTGTTAACTTATTATCTGAAAAGCAGGGTAAACATTCTTTGATGAACTATTGAATACATTGCATATTTGCATATTTCAAATCATCAGGACATTGTCCAAAACATTTGTAAAAGAATATCTAAGGAGAAGAAGAACTCCAATTATAACTATCTTTCATATTCAGAAAACAATAAATCCAAAATGTTTAAACTTGGATATACTAAAGATAGTCACCATCTAGCACTGGTCATGAACCTTCCATAATCAGGAATATATTATTAAAGAGATTGACAAAATATTTTGTATACCACATGTTTGAAGGTTGCTGCTATTTAGACGTCTAACTACCATAATATTTTATCAATGGCCATGGTGACTAGAACCATACTGGTATAATTATATACATGGAACATACCACAAGTACATCTAATCTAAATTTATTTATCAGTTCACTATTTATAAAAGAGAATGCAAGCCACAGGATAATACACAACAATATATAAATAAAAAACCAAGGGAAAGTTGCCCAACAGCGTAACTATTTAGCAAATGAGTCAGTGTACGAGTGAGTAGAAATAAAGTATATTCACTTAAGTAATTCTATGGAAGTGATTTATGAACATTTAGTATTTTTTTTCTCTAGCTGGTTTAGTTTCTAATTACCAAACAATTGAAAATAGTCATATACTTTACATGAGATGACTATTTATTTAATGTTACCTTTTTTATGGAAAAACAATCTCAAAACCAGTGTTCTTGATTAGATTTGTATTTATTTAAAAAAAACATTCCTGTTCTTATTTTTACAGATTATGTACAGCTTCCAGTACTATAGCTAGAAACCATACTTAAAACCTAAATAAATGATGTATATTAAAAGTATTTAGAAAGTTAATAGAAACTAATGGATTTTGCCTTGTGTTGCAAATGTCACAGACAAACAGAAAGGTATGACTAAAGAAGAAACAATCCATGTGTTAATCTGGCATGTGCTGAAAAATCTTTGCGCTAGGTGGCACTGTATTTTTTTTTAACTCTTTCCTAATGTTATTCTAAGCAAGTCTCTTTCATAGATCTTACTGTGAAATCATCTGAGTCTTTGGGTAATTCTTTTTTCTAGTTAAAAAATAAGAAAGTATTTTTGCAAAAAGATGTAACAACTGAAAAACAGGTTTCTGAGTAAACTATGTCCAAGTTATGATGGCCTATGGCATTTTCATGCATTTTCAAGATCAAGGCATTGCAGGAAAGAGATGGAACATTAGATGTCAACGGAGGTGGATTTACTTTTTCTCTCCTTGCTTGTCCTCAAAAAGATAGCTCCAAATATTTTCATTTGTATGTGAGTTGGATTGCGGTGACGTATGATGGGCGCTTACTGTGTACAAGGTAGGCAGTAATGCAGATGTGATATTAGAGCATTATGAATACTAAAAATTAAGAGTGGGAAAAAGAGGAAAAGAGACAAAACATCTGTGAAACAATATGCTTGGATTCAGCAAAAGTGTATTTGTATACACACGCCCAAACATTATATATACATACACACATATACCTGCATACCACTGGTATGTCTTTTTTTTTTTTAATGTCATTGTTTGAAGTAGAGCTAAAGTCATTTTGTGCTATAACATTCATTCCATAATATATTACTTTTTAAACACCTGTCTTAATATTTTTACTTTCAGAATATGGAGTTTAGAGAAGCCCATATTTCTTATCCAGAAGTGTTTCAATTAGCTACATGATTTTTGTTTGAAGAAAGGAAACTCCAGGATTAAGCTATGAATAATGCTGTACAAAAGTTTGATTGAATAACAGAATATTTCTATCCTAATAATAAATTATTCATCATAAAACAGCACCTCCATCACCACCATATGACATCACAGTGCTTGAAAGTGTTCGTGATTCAATGGTTCTTGGATGGAAACAGCCAAAAGCTATTGGTGGAGCTGAGGTCACTGGCTATTATGTGAATTACCGGGAAGTGATTGGTGGAGTACCTGGAGAATGGAAGGAAGCGAACATTAAAGCCATTAGTGAAAGGGCATATAGGGTAAGAGAGTTTGATGTTTCTAGGCTTATGACTGCTACCTAATTTGGGGTATTCCACAGTGCCACCAGCAACAGATTAAATTTTTCCTTTTATTAATATCAAGTTGATTTATGTTAGAATCCAAACTTATAACTGGATTGTTATTCATGATTTTCAAATAGGATGCTAATGTAATCTACTAATTCTTCTTTTCAAGACATTGCTCTTACAATTGTCATGTTCTAAGATCTGTAATTTTCAAATGCACTGCTATTTTTGACTCTGGATGGATGGACAGACAGACAGACAGACAGACAGACAAACACATTGACTAATCAAGTAAAGCAAAATTGAGACTTCCAGTAATTTTCATGGGTAATATAATATTCACTATCTACAAACATAATTACATACATACATACATACATACATACATACATACATACAAACAAACAAACATTAATCAAAAAATGAACATAGGATCTTAAGCATTATTATTTTTTCTATGTCAATTATTCAAAGTATTTAATGTCAGCAATATTTAGTTTTAAAACAATAAAAACTTGGAATATTTTGTTCATTCCATTAAAGGACAATGTATTAACATGATGTATTGTTCCAATTATGTGGCAGATAAATGATTTGAAGGAGAACATGATATACCAGTTTCAAGTGGCTGCAGCTAACATAGCTGGGGTTGGCGTACCTTCTCCTGCTACCCAATCCTTTAAATGTGAAGAATGGACCATTGCTGTTCCAGGTTAGAACCAGGAGTGGAGCTTCATAGGAAGGAAATAAGGGAGGGAGGGAAGGACTGTTGCTGATATTAGTAAATTCTTTGCTAACCTCTTTCTGAATTGATTAGAAAAATTTGACCCTGGAAGTTGGGGGGGGGGGTAACCCCTGGTTCTAATCACTTTTGCATAAACTCCAAATCCTCAAAGCTTGTTATTAAAATTAATACTTCTTTTTTCCTTCCCTTTCTGATAGGCTTCATGTGTCTATTTTCTATTACCCCTTTTTTCAGAAATCTTCCAAAGACACAGCTAAAATCAATTTAGTTACATTTTTTCTAGATGATAACTATTTTAACTATACACTGATAATTATTGTAGTTTTCTCTGTATTGTTGTTTTTCCTAACTTTCAGGACCACCCCATGATTTGTCATGTAATGAAGTTAGGAAAGACTCCATAGTTTTATTATGGAAACCACCAATTTATGTTGGCCGAAGTCCTGTAATTGGTTTTTATGTTGATGTGAAACCAACAAAAGCATCAGATGATTGTTGGAAGAGTGTGAATACAAAACCTATTACAAACAAATTCTTAAAGGTATACTGATGTAGATTTTAAAAAATCTATACTTCTCTACATACTTATACTAATATTTTATTTTGTATTACTTTTGGGTTTAAATTTATTTGGCCTTTCCATAAAAGTTAAATTATTACACTTGGACTTGAAAAAATTTGATCTACTACATTAAAACCAGAAATATTATTTAAGAAATGGGCAAATTAATATATATATATAAACTATACTTATTCATGGCATATTCATGGCAATATTACAGTGATTGCCACTGTGGTCTTTTCTTGGATCAATCATGTATATATGGTCTTTTCTTGGATCAATCATGTATATATTTTATTACTGGTTACATTAATGTTTGATTTTAAAATAAATATATATTTACTGCTTGTGGCATTTGTAGTTCTTTATTTCATGAACAGTTTTTCCCAGTGATGTCTGGTTTAATTGTAAATTCCTATTCCAGTCCAGTGGAGAATATACCTATAAGTAGGAAAAGCATGAAGTTTGATTAGGTTTGTAGAAATTATCTGGTATCCTAAGTAAACCTTATTACTATATTTACTTATTGACTCAAGTGACTTTAATTAATTCTGTATCATTTTCATATGCGTAAGAAACATTTTCATAGGTGATTTCTCTATATTGATGTCTTCTAGATAAGTGGCCTCAAAGAAGGCACCAGTTATGTGTTCCGTGTACGAGCAGCAAATAAAGCTGGAGTTGGGAAACCATCAGATCTTACTGATCCTGTAACAGCAGAAACCCGACCAGGTTTGTTGATTTTGCTTGATAAAAATAAGAGTTTAAATATATATTAGAGTGATTGCCAACATAAAGATAAAGGTTCCCCTCATACATATGTGCTAGCCATTCCTGACTCTAGCACACAGAACACTATTACCTTCCCACCAAAGGTGGTTCCTATTTTACTACTTGCATTTTTACATGATTTCAAACTGCTAGGTTAGCAGAAACTGGGACAAATAATGGGAGCTCACTCCATTATGCGGCGCTAGGGATTCGAACCGCCGAACTGCCGACCTTTCTGATCGACAAGTCTTAGCTACTGAGCCACCACATTTCCCGATTGACAACATACAGTGGCACAAATTTAATTTAATTTATTATAGTTATTAAAAGAAAACTAACATGTTTCATATAAGTAGATTGTAACTACTATTTCCTTTCCTCTTCTAGATGAAGGCCTCATATTTGTCAATTCCTGGAATATATGCTGTATAAGCAAGCAAGCTTCAGAGGAATTGTAGAGTAATATAAAGGCCATTGACCTCCTATAGAAAGACCATATAAATAAGTTTCTTTTTGTATGGTTCTTTCAAGCAAAACAAAAGCAAAGATGATAGGGAGGAAACATAGATTACTTACCAGCTTTTCATAACATTGTCAATATTATGGAAACATAACCAAGGAATCTCTCTTTTGGAAACTGCTCCTTGAAGCATGACCTTTTGTAACTGACAGAAATTTTGTCAATGTGCAGATTTTCTAAGTGCCATCCAACATTTTTGTTATAACATCTAGTGTGCTAAAAACCACTAGGTTCCTCCTTGGTTTATGCTATAAACCAGTGGTTCCCAAAGTGGGCGGTACCACCCCCTGGGGAGCGGTGGGATGACTTGGGGGGCTAAGAGGCAAGTGGTGGCGGCAGGGGGGGCGCTAAGAGGCAAGGGATGTGGCAGAGGAGTGCTGGAGGTGTTCTGCTGTACTGTACTCCCGACTCGCCTAGCTTAGCGCGCAGGCATGGAAGGGAATGTGATAGGACTGAAAGCGAGAGTCCTTCCCCGCACGGCTTTTATGGAGGTGGCGGCTCAGTCTCGCCTCATCAGGAACTGGCGACACCGCGTCAATGGGTGGAAGGGCTGGGTTCTTCGTCGTGCGAGACTGGCAGTTAAAACTGCTCCTCCAGCTGCAGGGGGGCCTGAACCCCTAAACATAGCAATGGAGTTGTCTTCCCTGTTTCTCCCTGGCTTTGCCACCTTCCTTCTCCACGGCCCGCTTTTATTTAACAAATGGGCGTGTGGGTGAACAGCTTCACAAGAGCCGAAATTCCTGTCCCACCCAACATGAGTGCACAGAGATCCTTGGCTGGTCTGTCATGCTGTGTAGAAACTGAACTGCTGCCTCCGTAAAAAATTGCAGGGGAAGCTGAAATTTTGGAATGTGATTCTTAAGGGGAAGAGCGACTTTCTTATGTAAATAAGGATTGAACAGTGTACAAAAGAGGTTGTGGATTGTAACCCTTTCATGCTGGGACAGGGCGTGATTTTACAACTACTTCATAGATGCACGTTTTTTTCTATAGCATTGGTATTGTTTCTTTTTAAAATCATCTGGATTAATAAACAATCTTAATCTTGCCCACTGCTGGAAATACTCCAGAAAATGTGTTTTAAATTAGTAATAATTTTTATAGCATTAGCTGGCTGGCTGATCTGCTGAAAGAGGGAGGCACATTTTGTTCAGAATAGTTTGTGGAATTGAGACAAGTGGTTCTCAAGTATTGACATACCTAATAAAAGTAGTTTACAGTGCACTTTAACATCATGTCCTGACTACATCCTTGTGTTTCCCCCCAAAATGAATTGTCATTGCCCTGATCTCATTCCCAGTAATGAGTGAAATATCTTTAATCATTAGTTGTACTAGCTATAAAGTGGCATTTTTCCTCCTTTCCTATTGGCTTTGCTTGTCATAAGGTCACAAAAGTGATCAACATGACCCCGGGACACTGCAACCATTATAAATATGAGTAAGTTGCCAAGTCTGAATTTTCATCACATGGGCATGGGAATGGTGCAATGGTTATAAGTGTGAAAAACAGTCATAACTCAATTCTTTCAGTGCCATTGTAACTTTATACTGTCACTAAACTAATAGTTGTAAAATAAGGACCACCTGTATTTCACAAATTGCTAGGGAAGATACAAACTTGCTCTCTTCCTGCCTACATTCCAAATTCTGCTATCTCTTTGCTCTCTGAAAAGCCTTTTCCTCCTGCTGCCGACTACAGGTAGTCCTCAGATTATAACTATAATTGAGTCCAAAATTTCTTTTGTTAAGTGAATTTTGCCCTATTTTATTATCTTTCTTGCCACTTGTTAAATGAATCACTGCACTTGTTACTAACGTTGTTAAGTGAATCTGGCTTCTCCATTGACTTTGCCTTGTCAGAAGGTTGCAAAAGATGATCATATGACCTCGGGACACTGCAACCATCATAAATACAGTATGAGTCAGTTGCCAAGCATCCAATTTTTGATCTTACGACCATGGAGATGCTACAATGGTCATAACTGTCAAAAATGGTCATAAGTCACTTTTTCAATACCTTTTCAATGATGAAGATTTTGATCGTTTGCTGCTTCATATAGAAGTTCATTGGCTATCAAAAGGCAACTGTGTGACATGCTTTTACAATCTTTTTGACGCTTGTGGAGTTTTTTTGAAGACAAGAATGCCTTGCTCAGTGGTGAACTCAAAGAGATCAGGCATGACATTGCTTATTTGTCAGAACTATTTGCAAAGTTCAATGAAGTGAATTTGCAGTTGCAAGGAAATTAGGTCAATTGTTATTAAGGCCAAATCTGTCATCTCTACGTTTATTTCAAAGTTAACTCCATTCAAGTGCAATATAGGCCATCGCGAGCTATACCAATTTCCGAGCTTCTTTGAGCTAGAAGAGAAAGGTTAGATACAAGATGATGATTTGGACATGCTGCATAAAGATATGTCTGAGCGATATCAGGATCTTCTTTTGATGGAAATTCCAGATTGGGTGATAAATCCATTTTCAGATACTGAGGAAGATGGGGTAGTGGAGGAACAACTCATAAAGTTGCACAATGACACTGAGCTGAAGCCAAAGTTTAAGAAATCGTACCAAGAGTTTTGGTTACAGAAAGAAATTTCTGATTGCTATCCTGCACTATGGACAGTGGTTAAGAAGTTCCTTGTTGCATTTCCAACATCATATTTGGTGGAACGTGGCTTCAGTGTGGTCATCCAACTTCTCTCCAAGCAAAGAAATCCACTCCAGATTACTGAACGTGGTGATTTAAGACTCCTGCTAAGTGACTTAAAACCAGACATTGGGAAACTGGTATCACTTCATCAAGCCATCCATCACATTAAGAATTTACTGAACAGTGAAGTAGTTACTAAATTTTACTGAGTTTACTAAGTTACTAGTCACTAAGGTTCTTGATCAATGACTATCAGACTTTAAAAACCTGGTATCACTGGATCATGTTCAACAATTTTGTTGAATTAACATTAGCTAAAAAGTTTTTAAATTGGATTTTGAATAAATGTGCAATTAATTGTTACAGTTTTGAATTTTACTGTTACTATCTTCCTTCCTTCGTGCAAACAGCCCAGTCACATGACCCACCCAGGCACGCCCACCAAGCCACGGCCACAGAAGTAGTGGGGAAAAAATTGAATTCCACCACTGGGTGGGGGACACTAAGGATCCGTTTATAGCACCAAGGGAGCGGTGGACTGAAAAAGTTTGAGAACCACTGCCATAAACTTTCCCTTTTGATTTTCAGATCTTGACACTTTGTGATCTCCAATTCTATGTCTTCTAGTATTGCTAGATCAGTTATCTACAACTTCCTCCTTTCAATCAGTTTAACTCTGGTGGGTTGTGAGCCAAAACTTTATCAGTTTGTATTCGGAAATCCCATAATATTTTAACATGTTTATTATTTACTACTTTATATATATATAAAGTATATATATATACCACGCAGAGGAGAGCCTTCTCGGTGGTAGCTCCGACCCTATGGAACGATCTCCCCGTGGAGATTCGTACCCTCACCACCCTCCAGACCTTCCGCACAGCCCTCAGAATCTGGCTATCCCGTCAGGCCTGGGGCTAAGATTGTAACCCGCCCGAATGGTATTAATGTTGTGTTTTAATTATGTATTGTCTTATATGTAAAAAGTCTGTTTTCCCCCCTTTCCTTTTGGATTGTGAGCCGCCCTGAGTCCCCCCAGGGAAAAGGGCGGCATATAAATAAACTTCCAAATCCAAAATCCAAATATATTCCCACTAATTTTTCATTACTGGCACACAATAATTTTGACAGATACTCCAGTGAATCATTTTGGGGACTATGTTATATCATAGTTTATAATCAGTTAATGCAATCTTCATGCATGAATTGAGTGTATGATTTTTCAGCTTCTTTGCACAATCTGCACTTTGAATCATTTGATGATCTTTCCATTTTGATCTTGATTACATTAGTTTGAATGGCTTGCTCTTGAGTGGCAAAAATCAAGCCTTCTATTTCCCTTTTTAAATGTTTCAGTTGTAAGCCATTATCAGATTTTATCTTTATCGACCTTTCTCCTGATCTTTTGTAGAAATTGGTCATGTGGTACTTTTCCTTGCCAGCGTTTTGTTCATGATTTTATTATATTATTTCAATGTCCATGTCTCACTGTGCTTTTAAACTTGGTCAATGCTTGTTCTTGGCTGTCTTTTACATAATCAGCCAATATATGCTTTTCTTCCCTAAAACAGTTTGTTAGACTTGATCCATTTCTGCGAGTCAGAAATAATTAATCAATATCAATGTGGGGATGTAGATACAGATTTTCTTCTTCTTTTTTGGTCTAAACTGTCCAATTCTGCTTGTGTCCAATTGATAATTCCAGCAGTTTATCATATTATATCACAGATACGATCCATATATTGATGGCTTTAGTGATGTTTCCTCCATTCCTTTTTTTCCTTAGTTTTCTCATTCACTGGGTGTATTCTTAATAATTGCATTTTTTAATTTTTCAATGTTTGATATTAGTAAACTGTCAGTTATTGAAATGTCAGTTTTTTATTTTATTTTTATTTATTTATATGCTGCCATTGTTGTTGTTGTTGTTGTTGTTGTTAACAACTCAGGGTGGTGAACAAACACAATACTCCTTCCTCCTGCTATTTTCCCCACAACAACAAACTTGTGACGTGAGTTGGGCTGAGACAGAATGAGTGGCCAAAGGTTACCCAGCCAGCTTTCATGCCTAAGGTGGGACTAGAACTCACACTCTCCTGGTTTCTAGCCTGATGCCTTAACCACCAGCAAACTGGCTGTCAAATATACTTGCATATACTAATATATACAAAATACATATAGGCTTCATTCTGGTGGTTCACAATGGTTTGGCCATTTGCCATTTCAATGTCATTACTATTTTGCTTTACTCCTATATTAGCATATTTCTTTAGACCAAATTCCATTATTATATCTGTGCTAAAATTGTTTTGGTAGTTATCCATGATTAGATTTCAATTTCTGATTTTCCATAAAGCTTTGGAACATTTATATAAAGCATATGTGGAGATTTTATTAGCATATTTTGCTATTTGATAGCAAGATTTGTTTTCTTCAAAATTACTGAAAGTGGGATCACAGCAATGGCAAATAATAAGGGTGATAATGAATTGCCATGAAACATGCCACTCCTAATGTTAACAAGTCCATATTTTTCATACCAACCACCAATTCTGCCTTCATTATTTTTTCTATACACTTGTTTGTATTGTTTTTATTGACACCAGTTGCTTCCAAACATTAGATGATCCAACTATGTTGTAATGAATCAAATGCCTTTTTGTGATCAGTCCATATTACACGCGAATTGGTTTTTTAGCTTTTGCAATTTTGCAAAACCATTTTATTAAAGTTGATTTTTGTGCCTTTTATTTTGTCCTTTTATTTTTATTTTATTGAAGGATACTACGATCTTCTAAATAATATTGGTTGTTGTCTGTTATTATATTAGTGAATAATTTACAGTATTAAATTATGCATGGATAGTCTACAGATTCACAGTCTGATGGAAACTTAATCATTTGATATCTTTCCTTCCTTCCTTCCTTCCTTCCTTCCTTCCTTCCTTCCTTCCTTCCTTCCTTCCTTCCTTCCCTCCCTCCCTCCCTCCCTTTCTTCCTCCCTGCCTTTATGTTTTTTTTCACATTTCAGGTACAAAAGAAATTGTGGCTGACGTTGATGATGATGGAGTAATTTCATTGAATTTTGACTGTGATGAGGGGACTCCAGACTCCAAATTTATTTGGTCCAAAAATTATGAACCAATTGATGATGACTCTCGATTAGCCATTGACACCAAAGGTGGAAAGTAAGAATTACTATAAATATTTATACTTGTATGTTATGTGTTATTTTATTTGCAATTTTGATTCATGTAAGGGAACTTTACCTGTTGTACCAAGAAAGTTTTCTCTCACCTCCTTTTCCCTGCATTATAAGCCCCCAACCTTCAGGAGAATTGAGATGGGTGCTGAGAAAAAAAAGAAATAAATCTGCCAGCTTTGCACATTCTGATTCAATATATGAGGTATAATTCAGTAGAATGATTGCTCTAAATCTGTATTTCATTCAAAGGAAACAGAAGTAACAGATTAACAGAGTTGGAAGGGATCTTGCAGGTCATCTAGTCCAACCCCCTCCCCAAGCAGAAGACCCTACATCTGCCTCTACCTAGAATCGAACTCACAACCTCCTGATTGTGAGGCAAGAGCTCCACCTCTAGGCCACCACAGCTGTTACAGATTCCTCTCAGATGAAAATCTAATGGATTCCATCCATATTATGGCTATTTGTTTTTCTCTTTGTGGCTTATACTAGGTTTGGCTGGATCAGTGAGAAAAAACATCTACAGATCTTCCATATAGCCTCTTCTTATGCTTGCTATCTCTGGTTATCAATCGGTGGTGTGTTTTTTAAAACATTACTTACATGAGGTTACCTTTCAATTATTTGCTCTGTCCATTTGAAAAATAGATTGTAAAGCCTGTGTTAGCAGTTCCTCGGCACATGCCTATTAAACGCAGCAATATTCACCAGCCTAGTGCTTTCCGAGTATATTGGGTTTAACTCTTCAAATTGTCAGGATGGGCCATGCTGGTGGAGAATTTGTGTTCTGAAACCCAACATAACAACAGAGCATTGAGTTAGGAAACGTAAACTATAGTAAATGTAACCGGAGTTTCTTTTATATTTTTTGAAACCCCTGTCTCTTCTTTCAACAATTTTTTTTTTGTCTTAAAGGTCAAAAGCAATATTTAAAGATCTCAATGAAGAAGATTTAGGTATATATTCCTGTGCTGTAACTGAGACAGACGGTGTGTCATCAAGTTATACAATAGATGAGGAAGGTAAGAACAAAATGCTTTTTCTACATGTCAGTCTTGATCTTTGTCTCTGATAATAAATACAAATCAAGATACATTTCAAAATAAACATGAGACTATGAACAATCATAAAAATAAAATGTGAGACTATTTATATATTTATATTCTTTGTTATTTTTATAAATAATTCAATGTAGACAGCATACTTAATACTCCTTCATCCTCTTATTTCCCATACAACAACAAGCCTGTGAGGTAGGTTGGGTTGTGAGAGTGTGACTGGCCCATTGGCCTAGTCAACTATCATACTTAAGGTGGGTCTCCTGATTTGTAACCTGGTGTCGTAACCACTAGATCAAACTCTCTCTCCCTCACTCTCTCAATCTACCATCCATCCATCCATCCATCCATCCATCCATCCATCCATCCATCTATCATCTATCTATCATCTATCTCTGTATGTATGCACCAAAATATGGCTTTTCTTACCCCGATACTATATTGCTTTGCAGAAATGAAGCGTCTGCTTGCACTCAGTCATGACCACAAGTTTCCTGGTAAGTAAAGAAAAATGAAGATAAACTCTATACAGCATTTGTATTTCTGACATATTTCAGCAAAATAATGTCAGTCTCCCTTGCACTGGTTACAATAGGAAAGTGAAGTTCTTGGTGCTCTCTGAGTTTGATTGCCCATGGGATTTCTTGACACTGATACTGTATGCAGGTAATTTGCTATTGTCTTTTTTGAGGAAGTATTTTCAACTTCCTAATCTAGTCTACAGACCCAGTATTCCCAGAAGGTCTCCCAGGTACTTCCAAGTATTCAACAACAACAAAAATCTAACCCTGCTTAGTTTTCCAAGATCAATCAAGGTCAGCTAGGTGCTGCTGTTTGCTATGAGTATCTTAGAACTGGCATTTGTAGTTGGCAGTTTATAAAATAGTGAAATGAAAACCACCCCTGAGAGAAAAAGTGGAGGTCCTGTTGCTGACAGATTCTTATGTTCTGAATGTCTGATCCCACAGATAGCAATGCCTTTTCTGAACCTTGGAGACTGGTACTTTGATTACTCAGAATGCCTTCAGATGTTTTTAGCAAATATATTTAGATGTCCCAAAGAGTATTAAGAATCAACCTTCTTTGTCTTACCATTTTAAAATAATGTTTAATATATTTTGAATTTGTATCTTGTTTATTTTATGCTTTATGGTAGAACAGGTTGCCACTTTCAGTAGTTTTGTTTTCCATTCTAATTCTGGATTTTAGGCTTCCTTTCTGTTCTATTTTAGCCTAAAATATTCAGAGCTAATTATATATAAGAGCTTAAAATTGCCACAGTTCTGACAGTAAACGACAAGTAAAATAACAGTCTTTTTTATAGTATGGACTGATGTAAGTACTAGCACACGTGGCTTTACAGTTGATTGGATTTAGAAGTTACATGAGATGATAGGATTGAATCTTCTTTCATAAGTAGATTTCAGAATAGATGCAAAGTACCTTGTTTTCTTGCAATGAATTTTTCAGGCTCTCCCATTCTTCCCATGGTTCTTATGCAAAGGAAAGAACATGTTAGGTTACCATTTGCCGTTGTAGTTTGTATTCCTGCTCTAAAGGATCACAAGGAACAGAAAACCAAAATTAAGTGATTATCTGTCCTATTTCCTCAGTATTTGGATCCTTTTGCAACAGAGCTATTGCAGCAGATTCCTTGGGCTGTGCTGCAGTTTCCAAGGAGATGTGATGCCAGACAGAATCTAAATTTGGGGACTGTTTATGCTGTTCTACTTCTGCAAAATACCCCTCTTCTTATATCCTGCTGGGGATGTAAAATAATGTTACAGATTAAACAAGTTTATACAATTTACATTGCTGTACCATAATGTAATTGACTATAAAGTAAATAGGTTTCATTATGTCTCAGACTATATGTATTTCAACATTAATTTAAACTTATCTGGGATGAAATGTTTTTTTTTTCTATTGAGACCAGTCTGTCAGGGAAACCTGGTCTATCCAAATATGGGATGGAGCATACTGCTTCCGCTTTCGCCTTTCAGCCCCAATCCAGGAGCCTTCGCAGGCAGTCCAGTGGTGGGTTCCAGATCCTGTTCCAACCAGTACGGTTGGAATGGGCCCAGCGTCACCCACATGGACGCACGCAGCACATGTGCACATGCGCACAGTGTGCACATGCGTCATACCTGCCAGCAACACTTATGCAAGCCTTTGCAATGCTCCAGCTGCTCGGCGCAGAAGTGCCAAAGGCTTTAAAAGACAGGTAAGGAGCTCGGGCTGGCAGGTGGGCCCACCGAAGCACCGTACTGGAACTGTACCCGATGCTTCGGGCAGGCTCCGGTACGCCCTTACCGGGGTGTACCGCCTGCAACCCACCACTGAGGCAGTCGCTTTCACTTTGCAACCCACCACTGAGGCAGTCGCTTTTTGTGTTGAATTGATATTTTACCAACAAAGAAATAAAGGGAGACTAGTATAGATCTATTTTAAGCTATCATCTGGGATGTTTGATAAAGTGAGCATGGAGGATTTATTTTTGAGAATAAGTTATCAACAACTACAAGACTTTCTTCAGCAAGACCAGAATAACAGAGTTATTCAAATGGTGAATTGGGAAGAACCACAGATCATTGCTCCTGCACCAATTCCATCAGTTCTCCATGCAAACCTCAAATTTCATTTCCTACCAGAGAAGAGTAGTCACGATGCTTCCATGTAGTTTTTCAGGATTATTTTTTCCCATCAGTGTTGCTTTAGAAAAAAGGTCCTTCCTCAAAATAACACATTACAAGTGTCATAGTCCTTTAGTACCTGCATTACTCCTAGTTTATGAAGAACATGGCAGATGTCATTTTTAACCCTGCTTACAAGGAGGAGCTACAGAGTAATAATGGTCAGTAGAGTGTAAGAGAAGGAAGTAGCAGCAGCTGTGAATTCAGAAAGTGCAGTATGTAATCCTGAAGACATTATCACTGGTATAGATCAATAATAGTTACTGATATTGACATATATAGCATGGGCTTCCAGAGAGAGGTGAACAACAGGAGAGAATTGGTAAAATGTGCCCAATCCTGTTGTGATTTAAGCAGAACTTTTGTTGTGACATTCCCATGCATGTTTCATCATCTCTGTTAGCCTCTGCATATTTTACCAGGGAGATAATTTGCACAGGAAAGTTCTGCAATAGCAAATTCAGCAACATTACTATCGTTGTGAATAGAAAAGGGGGAAATGTGTCTGAAAGAGCTGTTTGATTTGGCTCTGCTTGCAACAAATAAGAGTAGAAGCAACAAAATCATGATTGAAGGGCAGTGCACATCCTTCTATGTATAAACTGTGGGTTTGCAGGTCTAACTGGGAATCTTACAAACAATATATGAACAATATAGATAACTTCACATATATCTCATATTTGTGAAATATACAGTATATTGTTTGCATGATGTATCTAGGTATAGGGGAAACATGCAAAGGCATACACATATTTATTAGAGACTTATTACCATACAATCTTGTTAATTTACTAAACCTATAATTTTTACAGGATTGCAAAAATAATTCTGACACTAATAGCAAAAGCAAATCTCACATATCTAATAAAATTAGAGTATACAAAATTCAGGAAAGAAACATCTGTTAGTTCTGCAAGATATGTAATTGCCATCTTTTACTTATAAAACAAGTATATGGATTCCAAATAGTATACTTGTTTACCCACTTATTTGAATTACGTTATATTGTATGTTAGAATCAAGCATCATCTATTTCAAGAACTATCTGCAGATAAATCATAGCCGATGAAAAAATTCTATCTCTCAAACAGAACTATTTAGTGCAATTAAATCATTGCACCAAAGAAGATATACAGGAAAAAAAGCATACATTTTCAGATAGCCATTCAATAGGAAATTGTCCAAGCATGTATTGGGAAACAGCATGTTTATAAACACAATGAAAATTCTTTTTGACATTATTTTTCTTTATTGCAGTTGTTCCTCTTAAGTCTGAATTGGCAGTTGAAATTTTGGAGAAGGGTCAGGTGCGATTCTGGCTGCAAGCTGAGAAATTGTCTAGTAATGCCAAAGTCAACTTTGTATTTAATGATAAGGAAATTTTCAATGGAGAGGTAAGCTAATGATTGCTCCTATCAGAAAATGATTGCTTGCTATTACTGAATATTAAAATTAAAAATTCAAACATACAGGTAGTCCTTAACTTACAACACTTCATTTAGTGACCTTTCAAAATTACAGCGGCACTGAAAAATGTAACTTATGACCATTTTTCACACTTACCACTTTTGCAACATTCCCATGATCATGTGATCAAAATCCAGACCCTTGGAAACTGTTTCATATTTTGACTATTCCTGTGTCCCAAGGTCATATGATCCCTTTTTGCAACCTTCTCACAAGCAAAGTTAATGTGAAAGTCAGATTCACTTAACAACCGGGTTACTAAGTTATCTGTGGCAAAAAAGGCTGTAAAACGTGGCAAAACTCACTTAACAAATGTTTAACTTAACAACAGAAATTTTGGACTTAATTGTGGTCATATGTTCAGGACTACCTATATTGTTGAATATTGTATATTTTATTGTAGTGTATATTTTATTTTACCCTATATTTTTATACTTGTGATTCATGATAGGCTAGGTACAATATTAGAAGAATAGGCTATAATTATGGCCTTTAATCATATATATATATGGCTGTTCGTATGTGTGTGTGTATGTTCCAGCATAACTCTGGAACGCCTCAAGCAATTTCAAGCAAACTTGGTACACAGATGACTTACTCTCTGGAAAAAAAAACTGTGGGGGTAAGACACCCTTAACACCCCTCAGAGTAAGTGTTCTGTTAAGATACAGTCTGTTGTGCCTTAAAATGGCTTCTACCATACTGCCATAAAATGGCTTCTATTGTACAGTGCAGTGGAGTTGCCATGGTAATGGCTTTACATTACTCTACAAGGGGGCTCCCTCCGGTAAGGAGGATAATCCAACATTAGGAATTACGTTTGATCTGGACATTTCCCTCCTATAAATAAATACCCGGGCAACGCCTGGTTATCAGCTATTATCATAAATAAAATCAAAAACACAAATATATGAAAATATATCAGTTTGGATTTTACTGTGACATTGTGAGGTTTGTCTTTCATACTTTTTCCACCACACACAATATCAGCATTGGACCCGCTGTTGATACATCTATAAATCTAATTTGGGTGATACCATTTAGTCTGATACTGTGTTTGAACTAGAGACACCTGATTTCCTATTCTGTCCTCCATATCCAGAGCCAAGTACAAAGTGGAATTGTTCCCAAAACAACTGGAAACTGCTATGCTCATTTCTTTTTCATCCACTGCAATCACAGAGGACAAAGGTCATGGGGAAGGTTTAGGGGAAGACAGCCTTAGGGCTGTCAAACTCGATTTCACTGAGGGCCACATCAGGGTTGTGTTTGACCTTGGCGGCCCGAGGTGGGTGTGGCCATGGTGGGTGTGGCCATGGTGGGTGTTTGACACAGGCTCAAGATGCATTTTTTTCTTTTCCTTCTTTCCGCAGTTCTTTACTATAACCATTTCCTATCTCTTCTATCAGATATTACTGGCAAACAGTTATTACTTATTCTTCATACACCACTAAACTTTTTATTTCTAAATTTATATCCCATTGTTTGACAGTAAATTGCTTTTCTAGTCAGAAAAGCTTTTTATATTATAGTTTTTTATTGTTAAACTGGTTTTGTTTTTAATTTTTGTGGTGATGGATAGCACTGCAAGAGTAGTTAAGAGAAATGGTTAGGAGAGAGGGACTTTGAAATTGAGGGTAACCAGGATCATGCACTGTGGTTCATATACCCAAGAATATCTGAAGGAGTAACACAAATGCTCCCTTGCCACTGGATCAAATTCAGAATCTCTTCCTGCTCCTCCTCCTGCATTTTAAATAGATTGTTTTCCTCTGTTTCAATGTCCTTTATGCTTATTTACTCAACCTTTTATTTTAAGTTTTATAAGGAGAGTTGCTTTCAGGTTGGCATGATAGCTGGTCACTTAGTGCTACGCATACTTGTGTTTATTTACCAATTTGTTTTTCCTGAGTTTCATTCAGGAGAAATGTGCACATGTGCCCAAAGCCAAGTCAATGTGGTTATGAAATGGAGCAATTACATTACGTTTTAACATCTTTGGAAATTGCTATCAAACTGGTTGAAGGCTCAGAAAAAAATATATTTCCAGATTGGAAAATGAAATTTCTCTTTTAAACTTTGTTATTAAAGAAATACAAGATGAAGATTGATCATAATTCTGGTATGATTGAAATGTTTATGGATAAACTTGATGATGCGGATGAAGGTACGTATACCTTTCAACTTCAAGATGGAAAAGCAACCAATCAATCCAGTTTGGTGCTAATTGGTGATGGTAAGACCCTCTAATTTATTTTTCTTTTAAAAAAGACTATAGTCTAAAGTTTATTAGTTGAAAACACTGAAATACTTGATAAACTTGGAATAATGTTGATGTCCTATCTTTTCGGATCCTTATTTAGTTAATTCATTCTGTGTTTAATTAGAGGAATAAATAAGAAAAATAATTGTCTCAAAAGTATTTTTTCAAGAGACGACTGGACTTTCTGATTTTTCTTTGAAAACATTTCGCTTTTCTTTGAAAACATTTCGTTTCTCATCCTCAGCTGAGAAGTTTCTTGGATGAGAAGCGAAACGTCTTCAAAGAAAAAACAGAAAGTCCAGTTGCCTCTTTAAAAAGCACCTTTGGGACAACCATGACCCGGATCACTGAGACGCTCCATAAAAAATAATTATTATTGAAGGAATGTATACAGTCTACAAGATTTAGTTTGTATTCAGAGTGATTCAGAAAACAGTCTGCTTTAACTCAAAGAGATTTAGAGCCACTTTCATCCAACCTTTTTTATTCTTTATTTTATTCAAGATCTGAATCTTGGTTCAAAAATATAACTCTCCCACTAAATGGCATTTAAGATCAAGAAGCAGCAACATCTTTATATTTGTTTTTTATATATATAATTACATTCAATTTACAGGAATATGAACTCCTTTTTAGCCAATTCAACTTCCAGAAATTGATCAATAAAAACAACTTGTTTCTTTTGTTTTCTGCTCATTTAGAAATAACACATTTATGCAATTGTGCTATTGCATAAATGTGCTGTTTCTAAATGAGCAGAAAGCAATTGATGTATTGCAAAAGTGGAAAGAATCCACCAGCAAATATCTCTCAACCAATCGTATAACTTCTCAAATCTCAGAAATCTTTTTCTTCTTTTGTTCCTGAAAGTTAAAAAAAATATGGGAACTTTAAATGTTAGAACACACTCATTTGATATTATTTAATATTCTTCCTAAAAAGAACTGTGTTTGATAGGCCTGCTAAAATTCATTCATTGTAATAGTTATCACAAATTTCTGCTCTCATCATTTCAATGTCCCATCAAATGTGTCAATAGTAGTAAAGTTTTATAAGGATTATATATCTGGATTCAGTCTATTTTAGAAGAGTTAAATTTCTTTTCATAAATCTATGAAATCCATCCAAATTAGATTGACTTTAGCTGAATTCAAAAAACAACACATATATGTTAATAATGATTCTAATCTATATAATGATGATCATTTACTAATAAATACTTATAGAAAGTAATCCATAAATGCTGAAAATGTATTTATAGGTTAGGATCAAAAGATATTTACATCTAGTTCCTCATTTTCAGTTGGATCTGTTCAAACAGTAGCTTCCCATATTACAAAACAAGTTATGAACAGGAAATTTAAGAGACCAAAACATAATTGTCTAGTGTTTGCAGGAGGAGGAAGCATTTCAGTTGCACATTAAAAGTTTTAAAATCATTTCCATCAGAATCTGGATTAGGTGCTGTGTTAAAAACAATATTTTGATGATAAGCTTTAAAAAAGAAAGATTCAAGGTGTACAGATACTCTTCATTTAGCAATCACAATTCTGGGCCAGCAACTCAGTTATTAAGTCACTAAATGAAACTGCAATTGTGCTTATGATATTTCAATTTTCCTTTGCTTTACACGCCTTTGAAGTAATAAATGTGAGAATTGACCTTAAAGTTACTTTTTTATCCCTCTTATTAAATGAGGGACTTGCTAAAAGATGGCTACCTCTATTTTAATTTCTTCTGATGAATATGAAGAAGTCTGGTTAGCCCTACAGTGTAACTTAATGGAACATTATCTTTTCATTTCATATATATGCAGTAGTCTTTCATAAACTATATTGTTCTCTGTACTTATCTATACATTTGTGAAAGTATTTGTTTTGACTTTATATGATTAAATCGTTCAATTGTTTTGATTTGGGTGTATTTATTCTTTTTAATTGCTAGTGTTCCAGAAATTACAGAAAGAAGCAGATTTTCAAAGGCAAGAATGGTTCAGGAAGCAAGGTAACATATTACATAATACAAAATGGAGAAAAATATTTTAAACTTAATTCATTTGACTGAATTTTTATTTTTGAAGGTATTTATTTTGCATATTATTTTAAACAGGTCCACATTTTGTTGAATATCTTGGATGGGAAGTTACCCCTGAATGTAATGTATTATTGAAATGCAAGGTAAAGAACAGCAAAGATTTTGGCTTTGTTAGTGTTGTGAGGGGAAAGCCTTCTTAATGATAAAATACATTTCAAGTATTCTACTGTCTTGAATTGCTTATTTTGAGATCTAATGGTAAATAATAACCACAGAATCAATCTTCACAAACATTATTTATACATTGTGTTGTTCCAGACCTGAAATGGCCTCAAAGTTTGAGTACTGTAGCTCTTTACTTCATTATAAAAAAGTTACTATTTGAGCCGTGATCTTTCCTTTTACAAAAAGAATAGAAGATGCTTCCTTGAGGGGAAAAATGCAAAAAACTGATTAAGCAAACTTGAATGTTTCTTCTTTACCCAACGCATAGTTTACTAAGATGATTCTTTCCTACCCAGATTATTGGAGTTCGTTATCAATACAAATAATACTTTCTTTCTAGGTTGCTAACATTAAAAAAGAAACACACGTTATTTGGTACAAAGATGACAGAGAGATAATGGTTGATGAAAAGCATGATTTTCAGGATGGTGTATGTACTCTGCTGATAACAGAGGTGAGTGAGCTCCCTTGAGAGCTGCTTTACAGGTGACAACATTTCTAAACTTGCAGACATTTTAGATAACCGATGATCTCTAGTTCTTTCTTTACTTTAGCCGTCTCCTTTTTGCATAAAGGCCTTGTTTTTCAGATGCTGCGGCTAATACAAGCTTAGTTACGAAAGACAATTCCATGTCTGAAACATAGAACAAATAAGATGGTAGAAAGAAAGTATAACAAAATGTGTTTGTTACGACCATATGAATAGTTGTGTGTTTTAACACACTCTCATTTTCCTCTAGAAAAATATGGAAAGCTCTTTTGAGAAAGTGATTTATCTGTTTGCTTAACAGATTGATATGTCATTTACTCAGGGGAGAAATATTACCGGTCCATCTGGTTCGCCCGAACCGGTAGTAAAAAATGCTACCAGTTCGCCCAAACTGATAGTAAAAAAAATGCTACCAATTCATCCGAACTTGTTAGATATTCACCCTATCTACAGTGGTTTCCACCAGGGTCCTCTGTTCCAGTGGGAACATAGGTTTAATCCTATTGGTCGAAGGGGCTGACAGCTCCCTATAAAAGGGCTGCTGTCAGACTCAACCTTCGCTGTATTGTTCTCACTTGTTGTATGCAATAAAGAGCTGTTGTTACTGTTAGCCTGTGTGTGCCTATCCATTACCCAACCTAACACTGGCGACGAAGGTGGGATTGGAAGGCAGCTAGGCAAACCAAAAAGAGTGTAGAACTCCAGCAAGTACATCCAGCCTGGAGCCTCGGCGCGGCATCAAGCAGCCATTTTTGAGTGGCAAACTTGCATCACCCTCTGTACGCAAAATGGCTATGCACGCCCCACCAGCTCCGTATGATCCAGTCACCGAGCACTGGGAATTGTACATGCTACGATTTCACTGCTTCCTCGAGGCAAATGACCTCATGGGCATTCCTGAAGGCTGTAAGAAAAACATGTTCCTCAGATATTGTGGCCGGGAAGTGTTCGAGACAACGAAAAACCTTTCTGAGCCAACACCGCTTCAAGCAGTTCCCTGGTCCGCGCTACAGCAAACACTTAAGACCCACTATGCGCCCAAATCATCCAAGCACGTTCGCCGGCATGAGTTCAACATATGGAACCAGAAGGAGGGCGAGTCAATTAACGAATACGTGGTGGCACTTCGCAAGGCAGTCGTGTACTGTGAACTCCGAGACATGGACAAGCTGATTCTGGACCGCATAATTTGCGGCGTACGGGACATTACCCTGCAGAGAAGGTTACTCGCTAAATCTAACCTCACTCTGCAGATCGCATTAGATGAGCCAGGGCGTCCGAATCAGCCGCCAAATTGACTGAGGCACTGCAGCGCCAAAGCACACCACAGGACTGGCGGAAAAATACACACGTACATCACGAGGCGGCAGAACCCAAGAGCTCAGAAGGTGAGGAAGATGACAGCTGCCACATGCACAGTAGCTGCGCCCAGCTGGTGCACAGATTCAAACCATGTCTCCCGCTCTGTGCTAGCTGTGGAGGAGACCATGCAAGATTGGCTTGCTGTTTCCACGACGCAACCTGCCAGCATTGCAGGTGAATGGGGCACATCGCCAAGGTGTGCTGGAGCAAATTCCCTGCCACCACCTGGCAGCCTAAAAATACACCTAGCCGCCAACAGAGGCCCAACCTAGCCACCAACAGGGGCCTGGCAGAAGCCATCACAGCGCTCAGAGGGGGACAATAGAGTCACCTACCATACGTCAATAGGACAAGTCTGCTCTAGGCAGCCAAAAAAGCTGAAGATCACTGTCCTCATCAAGGACATGTGAGATGGAGATCAACACTGGGTCACTAACTATCATACCATAGTGGGCCCTTAAGCAGGGTATCCCGAGCCTACAGAAGCAGCACTTACACACCCCCGACATCCGCCTGCGTGATTACCAGGGGAACCGGGTCCCCATCATGGGCCAAGGCACCTTCCAGGTGAATTTCAAGCAATTCAGTGGAAAACTCCCCGTGACAGTGCTCAGCGGCAACCTGCAAGCCTGCTAGGGCTTGATTGGTTCCAAGCCCTGGGCCTGGAAGTGACTGGGATCAACTCCTTGAAGGGCGACGGCGCTGAGGCCATCTTTAAGGACATCTTTGGCACCGGTCCAACGGGAACAGAGGTTTAAAAGGATTGCTGTCAGACTCAACCTTCGCTGGATTGTTCTCACTTGTTGTATGCAATAAAGAGCTGTTGTTACTGTTAGCCTGTGTGTGCCTATCCGTTACCCAACCTAACAGAACTGGTAGCATTTTTTTACGTTCTGACAATCAACTGTGCACATGCACATGTGAAACAAATCAGTAACAGACTTCACCCCTGCATTAACTCCTGTAGCTACAATAAAATGTAATACAGATAAAAGCTAGAAGATTAATTTCTATTTTCTATGTTCAGGCCCTTATACATAATGTCTCTTCTACAGAGAACATAACTTTTTTTAAATTTAAGCTTCGGCGTTCCTTTTAAAATTTGCAGCTTTTCCCCTTTTGCCCTTACCTCTCAGTCTCAAGATTCCACACCTTCATGCTGTAGAAATTACTTGTAGGAAATACAAAATGTTTCAAATATTTTGATGAATTTTATTTTGTTCAGTTTTCTAAGAAGGATGCTGGTATATACGAAGTGATACTGAAAGATGAAAGAGGAAAGGACAAAAGTATATTGAAGCTTGTGGAAGGAGGTAAGAGTGCTCTGAAAAATAATATGTAGGCTAATCCTGCAAATGCACATATGAATATAATCCTCAATGACTTATTCCTTGCTTAGTGGGAAATTTTCTGAATAGACATCACTACTGTATTCTAGTTCAATCTAGATCAGCACTTCTGAGTGATAGAATAAGAAAGATAGATTATCCCTGTTCCAAAGACCTGGTGCCTCATGATAGCTAGAATTAAGACTGAGATTAGCGTAGATGTACCTATTAAAAGAGAGTTTGTTTTTCTTATCTAAAGTCACTGAATAGACTGCGAACACTAAAATTGCTTTGTGTATGGATTAATGATCACTTACTATAAAACTGTTAATGTCTAAGCAAAATATTTTTTGTTTTGAATTCTGTTACAATAGTAGGAAAATAATGCTGATGCCACCAGTGGCTTCAAGAAACGGTCTCGATAACCTGTGTTTTGATGAGGATATTCAGATTTAAATCTATTATTGCACTGGATACTGCTAGCACTATTAATCCAGTTTACAACAATACAGAAGATCTTCAGTCATAGCCCTAAAACTTCATAATCATGTCACAGTGCTATTCTCCCAAGCAGCTATTTGCAAAATTGAATGATATTTCAAGTTAACTTAACATTCAGTATTAGTTCACTTAGTATAGAATAGTGTTTTTCAAGCTTGGCAACTTTAAGATATGTGGACTTCAACTCCCAGATTTCTGGGATATGGGCTTTATTTGAAAAGTGTCCTGAAATTCCAATTGGGTGTAAAATGAAATAGCTAAACTGCTGGAAGCTTCAAGATATAAAGATTATGTAATGCCTAAACTGCATATTCTGTATTGGCTACCAATCTTCTGGGCACAATTCAAAGTGTTCACCTTGACCTATAAAGCCATTAGCAGACAGAGGCCTTGATCCCTATATGTACATCATGGCCTTTCTCAGTATAAATCCATCCAGCTATTTATAGTAGCAGCAACAACAATTTTAACTCTGATATTGATTTATTTTATATCCTGCTTTCAAAGTCATCCTTGATTATTGAAGAAACAGAAAGGGGAAGAGAGAGAAAAAAATAAAATGTTTTTAAAAGATTTGAGGTCAAATAAAAAATAGAGGGATTTAAATGCCATTAAAGCAAGCCTGTATTCAATCAAACACATGCTAACATATTTCAAAAACAAATTTAAATTTCCTACCTCAATCAATGGATCTCAGGGCAATATTCAATGGTAACCAGGAATATATGTTCTCAGAGCACTGAGTATTTCTCTGGATTTGTTTCCACAGCTTTTACAGATTTGATGACAGAAGTTTGCAGAAAGATTGGTGAGTATTAATTCCTCCTAATGAATGATTCATTTGTATACTATATGAATGACTGTAAGTCTTTAAAAACTTATGTTGTTTTTCAGCTTTATCTGCAACTGATCTGAAAATTCAAAGCACAGCAGAGGGCATCAGACTATACTCCTTTGTTAACTACTACTTGGAAGATCTGAGAGTGGGTTGGTCACACAAGTAAGTGAAGAAACCTTGCCAGTGTTGCTTACCTCATTCAACAGGAATAATTCTATACATGTTGAAATGTAGGGCATGTTTATACTGATTCATTTTCAGGTTCAAAAAATGAGGGACAGAAAACTTCCCTTAAAGTTTGGGAAAGGTATAAAAATGGTGTGGACCTTCTTCTCCCAAAGACAACCAATTGTTGATAAGGGCTACACTCTTAAAATACCCCAGTTCTTGGGGAAGTTGAGCAAACTTATTTCATATATGCACATGTACTTAACATATTTTTAAGCTTTAACAATATCCTTCATTCTTCAAATTTGGAACTGGAACCATGGAGGACTAACTCTTATTCTATGCATTGCAGTTCTAATGACTATTTTGCCTACACAATAACTGTTCTGGAAATAGAGTTGCAAATTCTCTGTGTGATATCAATGAGAGAAGGTTTAAGAGAAACTTTCATGGAAACCCTAACAATAGCACTACAATGATCTAAAAAGACACTTTCCATAATCATTTTTATTTTAATGTTCATGTGCAGTATAGTAGAAGCTGAAGTTCAAGTACACTTGGAAAAACTCTTCTGGAACATAATTAAGTGAAAGAAAATATATGTAGAATAGAAATATCCAATTCTCACATAATTATAAAACATCTATTCGGATCCCAATGCATGCAAAATTATTATTTATATTATCTCTGTAATAAAACTTGTAATAATTATATACATTCATTTTAGCAGTCTTTGATGTTCTCTGAGCTTGGTTGTTTTCATGCAGACTCCTCATTTTGACCCTGAGCTACAAATTTTCTTCTTTATTCATACATTTGTTTCAATTATATAAATGCATATGAGTTATTATTTGTGTTATTTATATATAAAGTCTATATTGCATTTTTATTTTTAGTGAAGTCAAAATTAAGTACACAGAAAGAGTTAAGACTGGTGTTACAGGAAACCAAATCTGGTTGCAAATTAATGAACCAACAACAAATGATAAGGGCAAATATATATTGGAGCTGTTTGATGGTAAAACTACACATACAAAAATGGTGGATCTTTCTGGACAAGGTAAATAATTACATTTTAATTAGTGATATGAAATAACTAAGTTTTAATTTGGGATATACAGTGTATAGAGTTCCAGGAATACAGTGTTCAATAAGACTCCAGCTTCTTCCTTTTTATTTCAAACCACAGTGTTCTGGGTCTTTGTGGGAATGGTCTGAAAACATTCTGGACAAAATCACATGCAACAGGAAATTATTCTGGTATTCTAGATGTATATTATGTTCAAAACACCAAAATGTGTTCCCTACTGCAGGAGATTCCCTCTCAGAGGCTTTTACTACTACATCAACATAATTCAGGGGAAAAAATCACCAGAATGTTAATAGAAAACTATGAGTGATAGCATCTCTTGCTCTTCTAGTTTTATGATTTTACAATAACTTTCAGCTCTGAGAGGCTGGCCAGGGTTGTTATAATTTAAATTTTGAACTGTAAGATGACCTCAGTAACTGTTGCTCCTCAGGTGAGGTTTATGAAGAACTGCTGAGTTTGTGGTTGGCAGTTTGTGTCTTACATTTAAACTTAATGCCTTAGTTTACTGTTTTTAATGTTATGTTAAACATCAGTATGCAAACATATTAAAACAACTGATTAAAATATGTGCAAATTTACTGTTTTAGATTCACCCTATTTAACATAACTAGAACATAGTTATTGATAGCAGTCTTAGCTTAGAATACCAATAATAATAGTATTATTATTAATAATAATAGAATACTAATGTTATTAGTCTGTACTTAACAAATAGATTAAGGATACTTCCTTAGATGTTTGCCACAAGGATTTATCTCACAAATTCCTTTAAGACTAATTGTGCACATTCATTGTACTGAATACAGTATATGAATAAAAGAGAGAAAAGATTATGCCTCACGTATTGATTTGTTTTCATGTTTTGATCATCTCTGTGTGAAAGATCTGAACATATCTTGCAGATCAAACTTCTACATATGGTATTTGTGAAGCAATAACTCCGAGTGATTTATGAGCATTGGAATTCAGTTTGTAAACCATAAAGTTAATGTCACCTTGAATTTAAACAGTATGTAGTGCAGCATTTATTTCTTCTTGTTAAAGAAAAAATACATTCTGATAGTTGATTCATGTACTTGCACACTGCTTGATTTTTAGCAGTCCCTAGGCCAGACATCTATTATTACCTAAAAAAACCTCTTATCAACGTTAGAGGGTACCACTGTCCTAAAATTCTTTAGAATTTAGAATATACATATAGTATATGATATACTGCATATATATATATGGTCTGGCTTCTTGTTCTGGGTCGTGCAAAAGCACAATTAGCCTCTTTAAAAAAAAAAACCTACCCTCACATGAAACACAACCCCCCAAACAATCAGAACAGAACACTCCTCCACCAAATAAGGACACACCTCCACCCAATCAAGACACAGCCAAACCCCCACCCTATCAGTTTAATCCCCTACTGGCAGTTAAATTTAATCCCCTACTGGCAGTTAAAAGGAATAAACAGCCGAGATCTCACACTACTCCTGGAAACACCAAGCCTGAAGTAGTCTGAAGCAGCCTGAAGATGACGAATGAGACTTCGTCGAAACGTCGCCAAGACATCTCCAATTTTACGCGGGAGAAAACCCGAACAACTAGAGACCTACATACTAACACCCGCGAAAACCCCAGAAAACACACACACACACACATATATATATATATATATATATATATATATATATATATATATATATATATATATATATATATATATATATATATACCATTTATAATTAATAATTATAAATATAATTATAAATATAATTATATAATAAATATAATTAATAAGACACTTAATATAGGAATATAATTTGTATCACTTGTATAGCATGACTTTATGTTCCAATACATTACAGAAAAAGCTGAATAATAGCATAAATTGACTTTATAAAGGATACTATCAATATAACCTTTTTTCTTCTTTTATTAAGCATTTGATGATGCCTTTGCTGAATTCCAAAGATTAAAGTAAGTATATAGTTTAAGTAAAATATATTTTTCTGTTTTAATTAGGCTACCATATCTGGATTGCAAATCTTTGACAATATATAGAGTTTTCCACATCTGTTTTCATCCAGGAATAATCCAAATGACAGCAATCCAGACCTGGTAACCTTAAACCAGGGGTGTCAAACTGGATATCTTCGAGGGCCAGATCAGCATCTCTTCCACTGGCCAGTGGGGGGAAGGGAGAGGGGGGAAAAGTCTGCGTGGATGCCTCCTGCAGCACCCTGCCGGCCATTATCAGGTGTTGGGGGAACAGATGATGTCCCCTCATGGCCCATTTTTGGTTGGCAGAGTGCTGCAGGAGGCAATGAAGACTGAAAATGGACTGTATGGGAGCCTCATGTCCCGTCCCCCCCCCCCCGTGGGGACCCCATGGCCCATTTTGGCCAGGAGAGGCACCGCAAGCTGGTCATTTGATATTTCCAGGCTGGCCCCGTGGGCCAGATCTAAGCACTCCATGGGCCAGATCTGGCCCATGGGCCTTGAGTTTGACACCCCTGCCTTAAACCTTCTTATTATCTAGCTTAACTATCAATTTGTGAAACTTTGTTCTAATGGTAGGTTACTTTCAATATTTTTGTAATTTAAACACTACCTGTTTTAATTGAAATACAATAGATAAGTTCAAAACATAGTGGGAATTTATCTCTTCTCCTTTTTCCAAATAGTAGTTCAGTACTATTTCCTACTGAATACTTAGTTGAATGGAAATCTACATCCAGAACAAATGGAAGATGACTTTTCCTCCAGCAACCCACCATATGACACAAAATATCTAGCTATTATCATTATATATTCAAAAGATGAAAAACTAGTGCTTTGTTTATTGAAAATAGTTTCATTATTATTTTGAGGGCTGATGCTGAAATATTGTAGAAAAATAATAATTAACAAAGTGAGATATTATACATAATGATTTTCTTCAGCTATTTAAAGTTGCACATAGTATAGCTTTTCCATCACTGTGCCTTAATAAAACTGAGATTTCTTTCTGTCTTTCTCCATTACAGAACAGCTGCTATTGCAGAAAAAAGTAAGTGAATTGTCTTTTTATTTGGTCCCTGTTTTGTCAATAGGATGTAACGCTTCCTATTTATTTCTGGTGCTAGGGTTTTTCAAAGCAGTTACCTCATAGAGATCTTGTTTTGGTAAAGTTTATTATTTAAATCAGTCCACTCAAATATTTACAAATATATAAATTGACTCATAAAGAGGCAGGGTGATGCAAACAAGCTTAAAATAATCTAATGGCTATAGTGCAATATTATTTAATTAACTTCAACAACCCCAAATCCCCACCACCACCAATTAACAATTTGGAATATGATTTGCACTTGTTGTTAACCTTGAGTGTCTATTACAGTCCATTATTCCTGACCACTTAATGAGATGAACAACATGTGACTCATAACAGCAATTTTATAACAGTTATTATGTTTAGGCAGAATAGGGCAGAAATACTAGGAGCCACTATCTGATTGTATGAAGAATTGGCAGCTTGCAAAAAAAATAATACACTATTTATCTATCTGCCAGATAGAACACTTATTACAGGGAAAATAAAACCATAGACGCAGATTAACTTCTAAGAAATGTTACATTTTATTTATTTATTTATTTTTGCAGATCGTGCTCGTGTACTTGGAGGTCTGCCAGATGTTGTCACTATTCAGGAAGGCAAGGTATAAAAAAAGTAGCTGAAATATTTAAAAGAAGTAATTCTGCAGTTTTCTTAATTCTCAGAGAAGAAGGTTTCCAATTTTCCAAAAGCCCTGACTTTGATAAAGAAATAGATTTCCTAGTCATCTTTTATATGGAGAACATAATTTCAATTTGTTAGGCAGCCACCTTCATGAAAGAGTGAAGAGGGAGGGACACAAAATTCAGATCATAATCCACTAGAAAGGATTATGGCATAGCATTTGCTGCTAATCTCATTGATTTTCAGAAATCTTGAATTTTAGTTCAATATAAATGAATTTTCCATCGATGCTTCATAAAAAAGTATGTGCTGGTACAAGATACCCCACAAAATCTCAGGTATTATAGTGTAGTCCTTATTTAGTGATTGAAATTGGTTCCAATGAAATGTTATTAAACGAACTACATGTAAGAGAGAGATTGAAAACCACAATGGTTGCTGCCCTTTTATTCAGATAAAATTCCATTCTATGTGTCCTGTGTCTGACCTTTTTCCTCCCTCTATTTTGGTTCCCTTGCAGGGCAGAAAGATTGCCTAAAACTTCTTTTCTCTGCAGCACGGAGCTTCTCTAAAAAGTGCTAAGCACAAGTTAATAAGCTTAGTTCTATGAGCTTAATTAGCTGCTTAGAACACTACCAAGGTCTAGCATTTGCTGCCTGAAATTGACCAGATTTTCATTAGTTTCACACTAAAGGCTTTTGTTGTCATAAATGCCTTCATTGGTTACAAAGTTATTTTTTTATCACCACTATAATTGCAAATTGTCACTGTCTGAGGCAGTCAATAAAGGACTACTTATAATTTGAACTTTTTTTTCTCCTCAGTCAACCAGTAATATATAACTGGTTGAAATGTCCATCTGAGTACAATTCCAAGTGGGGAAAAAAGACACTGAAAACATGGAGGCTGTTTGGAAATATGGTTTTAATGATGGATAGGACCACATGGTTTGAGGTTGTGGGCAATCGAGCACATGGAAGAGAGGGGGGGGGGATTTATACCCTGTCTTGGCCTTTGAATTTGAGCTTATCCTATTGGTTGCAGTCAGACTCCCATGGGGCTATGCAGTCCTAGCTGAGTTTGCCTGTGTCCCAGGCTTGGTTGAACCTTGCTGAGTGATGCAATGAAGGGACTTTGGACAATTCCTATTATGGCTTAATGGCTTTGTCCTGGTTTGGATCTTGAATGAGGGTATTTGCTTATGAATAGACCTAGCCATCTCTTTATCTCTTAAGTGCTGACTTCTGCTGTGGGCTATTGAGGAGGGTGGGGGTATTAAGTGTACTTTCTGCCTTTAAAAAAAACCATGTTTCTCCATTTTTCATCCAGGGAAATATAATATTCTGCCTTTTTAATATTTCCTAGAATATTCCATTCTTCTAGGAGAGGGGTGGGTGCTAACTTCTTACAACTTCATAAATAATTTTAAAATATTGTTCATTATCTGCATTTTTACTAATGAACGGGATTCAAGATACAGGTCTTTAATTTTTTAAAAAAAATTAAAAACAGTCATAGATTATTCAATTGAGATTAAGAATCATGGCATGTAATCCTAGCTTTTCACCTTTTTTCTTTTTTGTATTAATAATGTCTTACATGAAGGACTGGGTGTAAATAAAACTTCTCAATTTAAATGCCTTTAAATTGAACTCCTATGGAGTTTAAAATCATTATGCCCATGTCTGTTGAGATTTTCCTCTTCCCATCAATAGAGGTGTCAATCTAGTGTATACTATTAAACCTATAAATAACTAACAAAAAAATCAGAAACTGGAACAGAATGGGGAGGCAATTTATATTTTGTTGTTCAGTTTAGTGATCATGCTATTCGTATTATAGAAAAGTTTAGAATGCTTCTAATATTATTTAGATTTTAAACATTGTATATGTGAGAATCTAGATAATACTATATTAACTAATAACAGTCTTTAAAGTTTGGTTTATGACCTGGCTCAAAATTATTTTCAGTAATAAAATTGAAAATTAGTTACCTAAGCCACAATATATTTGTCACACATTTTTTTCATAAAACCTCCTAGGATCAATGTGACTTGGAAAATATATATATATATATATATATATATATATATATATATATATATATATATATATATATATATATATATATATATATGTATATAATTTCAAATTAACAGTAAACCAATAAAGCATACATTATTATCACAATCTACAAAAAGTTGTTTTATGTAGTTTAAACATATTATTTAAATTAAAAACCTGTTTTGCAATCATTTTGTTACCGACACTGTATCTTTCTTTGAGCATAAACAAGGCTGGTTGCCTATTAAGAGACTAATTATCCAAGCATTTCCAGTGTTTACATTTATAATAAAACAAGTATATAGTTTATGATTATCTCAAGGAAGAGAAAATAGTCACAAACACAAAATGTTTCTAGTACACCAGTAATAGTGGAAAGGAAGAGGAGGAGGAGGGAGGAAGAGATAGTAATAGAAGTATGGTAATGACAGCATTTGTTGAGTTCTTAATATTTATTTATATTTGCATCCTTTGTATGTTTTCTGCAGGCACTTAATCTTACATGCAGTGTCTGGGGAAATCCTGTCCCGGAGATTTCATGGCTCAAGAATGAAAGACTCCTGAAAGCAGATGACAATATCATCTTGAAATATGAATCAGGAAAACAAGCCTGCTTCACTATTACAGCTGTCAGTACGATTGATTCGGGCAAATATAGCCTTGTAGTAAAAAACCAGTATGGTACAGAGACAAGTGATTTCACTGTCAGCGTGTTCATACCTGAGGAAGGGGTTGAAATCCCACACCCGGAACTTGGTAAAGGAGATAAGAAAAAGAAAGCATGAAGCATAACTTAAGGGCACATGTTTATCCCTACCTTAATAATGTGTGTAAACTACAGGTAGTTCTTGACTTACAATCACAATTGGGACCAGAATTTTGGTTGTTAAGCGATATGGTCATTAAGTGAGTCATCACATGACCAGACCCAATTTTACAACCATTTTACCATGGTCGTTAAATGAATCACAAGATCAACTGAGCCATGTGTTTTTTTTAGCCAATCTGGTTTTTCCAATTGAGACTGCTTGTTGAAAGCTGCCTGGTTGCAAATTGCAATCATGTGACTGCGAGACACTGCAAGGCCAACTGTTGATTGTGTGGGTGATGTGACAGTCGCAACTTTGAGGACAATTGTAAGTCACTTTTTCTGAGGCCATCGTAACTTCAAGCCGTAGCTAAACGAATAGTTGTAGGTTGAGAACTACCTGTGTTTTACCTGTATATAAGTTGCATCTAGATTCTTCCATTAATTTCATTTGAGATATTAAAACTTGAACTATGTTAGACAAAAGCAGTTGCATATCTCTTCCACCATCTTCCCATTCTGACCATTCAAAGGTTTCTTAATTTTTTTCCCTCTCACCAGTCCATAATGAGGCAAAATCATCAGTTAGTGCATGTGACAAATAGTTGGCTATTCTCCAATGTCCAGGTGTTTATGAGTAAAAAGTATACTGCATATAAATCTACAAGGAAATGAAAGACTCAGAATGGTTTACTGTAGTGAAATTCTAGTAATTCAGAATCTAGAAATTGTTATACTGGTAATCTTTGAATTTACTATAGCACAGTAGTAGAAAATTAATATTAACTATATTAATATTGTTGTCAGCGGAAATTTCAGTTCTGGATATTCCTTGTTATTCACAAATAAATATAGGAAACTTATTTCTTTCACCATGTGGGTGTCAGCTTGTCTTTATTTTTTATTCACCTCCTGATACTTTACTATTCTTTTCATTTAAGATCAGTGTTCTTCTAAGTTTATTTTGCTTGTGATAACCTTTTTTTCCAGTCTTCACTACAGCAATTATAAAGGAAATTCTGATATTTTATTTTTCTACTAATTTCTGGCACTTTGGTCTCCACTATAAATCTACTTAAACATTCCAGTGACTTTATGTTTGTTAATATTTTTAAGTGGAACAGAAAGCTTTTCGGTATTATTTTCTAGGGACAAATAAGCAACAATTTCTCATTCTTTATTGAGGGGGAAAGGGGTAAATTTAACTGATTATCCACTCCTCTGAGCAGAATGGATGTATTTTCATTGCCAGTGGTTGCAAAGATGCAGTGATTTTCTCTTCTCTGGAAGAAAAAATGACACCACCAGTTTCTGTTGCAAAAACTTGGATCATCATTAGAATATAGCAAAGAAAACCATTTGGGCAGAAATATATTTCTTTATATGGTTATAGATAATCCTCACTTACCAACCATAACTGGGACTGGGAACTCTGTCACTAAGTTATACAACACCATGTGCTGACTTAAGCAATTCTGGCAGTTCCAGTTACTATTGTTAAGCAAATGCTGTCTGATTTGAATCCAACTTCTTCTGGGCTTTCCCACTGATTTTGTCAGAAGCCAGCAGTAAAAATTACAAATTGTCCACAGACACTGGAATGTTGTAATTGTGAGCCAGCTGCCAAATGTCTGACTTGCAATCATGTGAGTGCAGTACCCTGTGATGGTCACAACTATGAGGACCCATTGTAAGTTGCCCTCAGTACTGTCATAATTTCAAAGGGTTGATTAATGAGTGAGTGTTACACATATATATGAGTGTGGATGTTGAGTAGGGCTTTATTATGTACATATCTGTATGTGTGAATTGTGGAGAATGTTCTCTCTCTAATTCTGAATGCAAACACGAAGATATATCTCTGAACTGAAGGAATAGAATCCCTGAATTATTATATATCCCTCGCAGTGAGATCGGTGGCAAACAAATTTAACAAATAAATAAATAAATAAATTGGACCTTATGATCTGAATTCCATTATTATGTACTTAGCAAAAGTGCAAAGACTAACATAATGATTAAGCAAATATCTATCTTCTTGTTGAATCCAAACTACTAGAGTTTTATTATTTGTTTATTTATTTTGGTACTCTGTTCCAACTGGAGCATTTATCAGCATAATAATTGTTAGCAAAACCATTTAAGTGATTATTTTTGTTAGCACAAAATTTAAAGAATGTAATATTTTCAGTTCGCCACCTGAAACACATACTTAAAAAGCCAAACATTTTGATTGCTATTTATTTACATCCCTACTCTGGCCTTTCCCCTCCAGAGGATGTAGACTGCTACAGTCAACAACACAATCAAGTTGACCTTGATTGGAGTTGGAAAGAATATTTAGTCTATAGTCTAGTCTGGGAATTGAACAAACATTTCCCCCCCCAAAAAAGTAAAAAAATAAAAATAAAGTAAAAAAGTAAAAACACCACTGCCACCCCAACTCTGATATTGTTTCCAAAACAACCCTATATGGATGTATCCATGAATATACCGCACCTCAAATTCAACTCAATAGAGAAGTTAATTCAGAAGTATTTATAGAGAGCTATTGTGAAAGATACTTTTAAGTACCGTATTTTCACGACCATAAGGCGCACTGAAAATCCTAAAATTTGATCAAAAACCGGCAGTGCGGCTTATAACCCGGTGCGCTTTATATATGGAGCAGTTTCCCTCCCCAGCGCCCAGGCTTTCTCCTCCGTTCCTGCCTCCCGTCCCTTCCACCATCTGAGCAGTTTCCCTCCCCAGCGCCCAGGCTTTCTCCTCCGTTCCTGCCTCCCGTCCCTTCCACCATCTGAGCAGTTTCCCTCCCCAGCGCCCAGGCTTTCTCCTCCGTTCCTGCCTCCCGTCCCTTCCACCATCTGAGCAGTTTCCCTCCCCAGCTTGCCCAGGCTTTCTCCTCCGATTGGTTTTAATGGGGAGGTCCGATGGAATAGCGCTTAATGGGAGAAGGATTAATAGTTTCTCGGGTTCAAGCTGCGGATTCTAACTTTCACAAAGGGAACTAAAGCTGAGCAGGTAATTGCTTTATTAAAGCCGATTCAGTTCGCGGGAGATATTTGGTGCGCTTCTTTGAAAATCTCCCTCCCAATTCTGCCCAACGCCTCCCCGACCTTACTGGACGAATGGTGCAGGGGGGGTGTATCATGTAGTGCGTAGTCCGAGGAGTGGCAGATGTTGTGATTTCGTTAGTAATTTGTTTGTTTGCGAAAGTTGCGCGCGGATGAATGTTGCAAAAAAACCGTGCGGCTTATAACCCGGTGCGCTTTATATGTGAAAAAAGTTTGAAAAATTAATGTTAACTGATAGTGCGGCTTATAATCCGGTGCGCCTTATGGTCGTGAAAATACGGTAGGTTTGACAAATTTGTGAAAATTGGTTGTTTCAAGTTAGTTTGACAAAATTCTCTCCAATTAGCACTTGGCATCCAGGAAATATTATTATCACATGAATATTACATTTAATTTATTTGTTTTTAATCCCACCTTTATTATTTTTATAAATAACTCAAGGCAGCGAACATACCTAATGCTTCCTCCTCCTATTTTCCCCACAACCACAGCCCCGTGAAGTGGATTGACTGAGAGTTACTGGCCCAAAGTCATCACTGACTTTCATATCTAAGGCAGCACTCAAACGCGTGGTCTCTCATTTCTAACCTGGTGTCTTAACCACTAGACCAACTACAGATAAAAACTCTTAATTCAACAATAAACCTCTAAAACTAAGGTTGCATGACAGAGTCTTTAACTTTTTACTGCAAAAGGGCAGTAATAGCATCACTTGGGTCACCAGGCGTGGAAATATAGCATTTGATCTTGTCAGCATACTGCAGATACCTCAATCGATGGTGATGGATGATCTTATTCAGCGACTTCATGTAGATATTAAAAGGGAGTGGAGAGCCCTGTTGAATTCCAGAAAATAGTGGCTGATGGCTAGACTTTTCCTTCCCTATTAGCATTGTTTGGAATTGGCCATGGAGAAAGGAGCCAAACCAGCAAAAACATGTGATGCCCATTTCCATAGCTGGTTTAAAGGATACTATAATTGATGGTAATGAAGACTGACGAGAGGTCAAGGAAAGTGAGAATGGTTGCACTATCTCCATGATGCTCTTGTCAGAGATTACCAACAAGAGCAACCTATGCCTCTATGACCTCTTTCAGATGAACTTATGAAAGGATAGCTTTATGAATGGCAGTCTGCAGCGGGAGGGAAAGCCCAGAACTGGCAGTCAAAGCACACAGGAAATAATATATCCTTAATTTCTGCAGAACTCCTAGTTTCAACAGCAGCACATTCCTTGCCAACCACGCCACAGTTGAACTTGAGCTGGAAATAAAGAGGCTCATTGATGGTATTAGACTGTAGAGCTAACCACCAAAACCATGTGTGGAAGTGTCTACAATACAATGAAAATTCTTATATACTGCCTATGCTTGTTTTTTTAAAAAGGATGCTGTACATAAAATAGCAAACAGCAAGAAATTAGAGGTTTTGAGGAAATATAAATGCATCTGCATGTACAACATCTTTGCACAAACAGTACTAACAAGTTAGCAGATTTCACCAGTGCAGAATACTGTTTCAAGCATTATGGTTGTTGTTTTTATTGAATGTCAAGGATGTAATAATACTAAAAAAAATACTAATGCAGGTCTTGTGTACCACAGTGTATTTTCATTTTTTAAAGAAGTGTCTTGAGATAAATTGCACATCTAATCACCATTCTTTTCATTTTCCTAAAGCAGAAAGTACATGTATTAAAATTTCACGAGTGAAAGCTAAAATCCTGGGAAACAGCATAAATCATAGCTTTAAATATCCAGCTTTGGCATATACGTGGTTCAGCCATTGAAGAAGGACTCTTTCAAAATAGTTTTCTAAATGTATGAGAGCTACAAACTTATGCAATAATATGTGAAGTGCTTTACTGGCATCAGACCCAGATCCATAAAAAAGGCATTAAGGCAGCAGTTCAGTCAGTCTCAGAACTGGTATCTTTTCGTGTCTGCCCTATGTCAATAAACAATGACTGCATCTAAGAGACTAAATGCTGTATTCATAATGCATACTTATATTTACCGCAGTATTTGCAATTGGAGTATCTGGATTGACAGGAATCAGAGACCAAAATATTCCCTACCATTCTTTCTCATTTTCAAAAAGCACACAAGCAAGAGATCTCATACTTTGGGAACTCTCTGTGGTTTTAAACTATTGTACTATTTTTTTTTGCCACAAACATGAATATTATCTGATGAATAGTGCTTTGGAAACTTTCTCAGAATGTCTCAAGCAAGCCATTTTCCTTAAATCACCCCATTATTTTTTTCAAAATATCAGTAATATGAACAGCCTGCTAGAGGAAAAAACATTTCATGATTTAAAATGTTTTGAATCCATTTGAAATGAATGCAATATATGAGTGATAATTTACAACTTACGTTACTGTTCACAAGGAATCTACAAAGAGTTGGTCACTGCTACTATACCTACACACCAATCACTGAACTTTCTCCTTTCACTTTCCTAATCGTGAGTCATGTTGCTCTTCAGAGTATCAATTCTTATTTTGTCTCCTTGAAATCTGTTTGGCCATCTGTAAACACAGCTAATACATTTAAAATATCTCTGAAACATGTAATTGCATTTGTCCATCAGGATATTGAAATTTTTCTCACATCAGATGAAGTCACTATAACTTGTAATATATGTAGTCTATAGAAGAAGATGGTATCTCATCATTCTACGAGATCATTAAACAATGTATATATGGAATATACATTCTGCTAGAATATCTCACTTCACCTAAAGAAGAAAGCCCATGTGATGATATCTCCAGCTCAACCTCTTACCAGCTTCTAGGTTTTCTATAAGAGGGTGTGTGGGTTCAATGGTTAAAGACACTGAGCTTGTCAGCTGGGAATCTGGCAGCCCGGGTTTGAGACCTAAGCACCAGAGGTGGTGTTCTGCCAGTTCACATTGGTTCAAACAAACTAGTAGTGGCAGTGATGCGAGGCTCCGCCCACTGACCCAGATGTCATCACAGACCTTCTGCGCATGTGCAAAAGGTTCTGTGCATGCCCAGATGTGCATGCGCCCACTGTGCTGGCTCCCTCGGCTAAGAAACAAAGATGAGCGCCCCCTAGAGTCGGACACAACTGGACAGGAGAAACCTTTACCTTTAGGTTTTCTATGGAAATAAATGTATTTCACTAGAAATTTTAAAAAATCAGCATATTGTTTTGATTTGCACTTTTCTCAAGATGAATGAATCAAAGGCATATGTGGTCCTAGGGATGTTTAGTTTCTTTCAGCCCAGTTCAGTTTCTGATTACTTTATGAATGTACAAGCAGAATAGAAACTAAATTCCATTTAACTACCCCTCTCTCCTGATATTAGTGTGGGTGTAACAATGCAAACATTATTAATATGCATTGATCTAGTGTTATGAAGCCAGCTTGTACATCAAGATGTTGCAAGCTGTGTGTGTGAAAGTATGTTTTTATCTTTTTATATGCACAGATGGATATTGTTTTATGGCAAGATATATAATGCATCTCTAGTTAAGATTCATAATAAGTATTTAGTCTTAATTCCTGTACCTACTTGACAATATCACTACTAAAATGGTGTAGGAAGTCCCCTCTCCTAGAGAATGAAAAAATATTTTGGGGGATATTAAAAGAGGTAGAATATTAAATTTTCCCAGATAAATGGAAAACATGTTCTTAGAGGCAGAAAGCAGCCCCCAGTCTTTCTTAATAGCCTACAGCAGATGCCCGTTAAGAAATCTTGGCCCAAGCCTATTCACAAACAATACACCTTCACTTCCAATGGTAAGATTAAAATTTATATCCCCCTTCCATTCTAAGAACAGGATCTGACTTTTTAGGACATAATGGAATTGACCCACCACCATTAGAATAGCAAAAAAAAACACCAGGCTCACTATATTGCAAATCCCTGCAGCATTTCAGAAACTGTATAAAAATCCTTGTAGTCATCAAGTCAATTGGTCAGCTATCCCAGAACTGCACGCTGTGGTTCTGTTCATCAATAAACTTTCTTTCCAATCAGCCTCTATTTTATTTTCAGCACCTTTCTCCCAGCTTGGAACTGAAAGAGATAGATTTTTCTTCCTCCAATTGTTAGGCAGAACAATTTAGTTGCACTACACCATGGTGATAAATAACACAAGAGAGAATCTTCCTTTAGCTTATTTGTAAAGCAAGGTTCTTCTCCCCACTGTTTAAACAGACTGAATACACAGCAATTAAACAGTGTTTTATATCACTGTGTGACATTTAGGACACTGAATAGCATGAAAACGTTGTTTATTATCAACTCAATGCTTTATTGCATGTTTCCTTTTACAGTTTCCTTATTCAAGAATTTTAAAGTTGGAGGGAAATCAGAATACAGAAAGAGTAGAGTACCCACCAGAGAGTATAAACAGCATTATTCACATTGGGTCCTTAGGAATTTGGAATTTGGTCCCAATACCTTTGAAAGTTGGCATGAAACTGCAATCAATAGTGACCATAGAAAAATAATTGGAATGTCTTATGATCAGGGGATTCTCAGGCTGCAATAAAACAATGAATGAAATATATTGGGAGGATTTATTCCTACAGAAAGTCTGTTTTTAAAAATTTCATGTTTTTGTTGTGGTTCAATTACTTTTAATATTATGTTGACAGGATTATCTGCCATCAATACAGTAACTGCTTTCTGAGTTCTTGTAAATTTATTTTTACAGTAGCAATACAGTATCTAGTTGTTTCATCTTCTACTGTCTGTTAGAAGATATTACAGTATCTAGTTGTTTCATCTTCTACTGTCTACTAAAATTATTATTTTTTAAATCTCATCTTCACATTGTTTTCAAAGTTTTCAAAAGCATTAGCTTTCATAGTAGTATTTCCTCTGTCCCAGTAAGCAGTTTGGGTTTGTTTCATCTGAAGTATTTGTTCTTCTCATGGTCTAAGGTATTCTCAACAATTTTCTCCCACAACAAAAATCATTTTAGCCAACTTTCACAGTCATATCCCTATTTGGAAAACCCAATTTCTATCCATGTTATGTTCCTTAATGTAATCAGTTATCTGGGGAAATGCTTAATTCCTCCCCTCTCTTTTGACCTCAGCCCATACCGCTCCACTTGTGTGCAAACTGGTAATGGAGCAAAACACCCAGAGCTGATTGTAAGGAAATAATTGTATGATACTGACAATTCTTCCCTGCTTAGCATGTGCCAAATTTAATCAGAAGTACTATGGTGGAATGTACAGACTTGACTCTCTGTCAAGGTAGAATAGATCTCTGTGATGAGGAAGCATCTCCTTGAGGCAGATCGCACCATAATCTAATACAATAACCACATTTCAGTATCAGAGCTGAAGGACCTTATCCACAAGGAATTTTTTGATATGTATGACAGAGAACCAGTTTTGGAAAAAGAAAATCCAGTTGCTTTTTGAAAAAGCACCTTTGGGATAATGATGACCTGGATGACTGAAAATCTCCATAGGCAGAGGCCCATTAGTAAGATAGCAGGAATGTTCATTTACATGTAATGTTTGTAACGATATATTCGAGCGGAAAGCATCCTTGAACTCATGCCAAGCTCGGTGCCACCTACCAAACCCTCTATAATCAAGAGATCATGACTCAAAGGAAGCTTTTTTTTTCTCGAGAAAGAAAAAAAGGAAGCGCCTCCTCCTGGCCGCTGCCACACCCACTCATTAAAACGTATCGCCAGACGTCGCCTCAAAGTGCCATGGTGGGTAGGGCGAGTAACGTGGCCTTTCCCTCCCCCCACCGTCACGTGTGATTCACCTCCCCCCCGCCACTCCGCGCTGCCCTGTTGCCGTTTTAACTTAGCCCAACAGAAGAGGGAGGAGCGAGAATTTCCGCAGCGATCTCGTGCGTCACTGCTGCTTCTCCCTCTTGCCCGCCCTCCCTCCGCCTCCTCCCCCCCCCCTCCGTGAGTCCCGCGCTGGCTGCCTAGCCAGCCCATTCAGTTCATTTAACCGCCGCCGCCAACGGTCGCTGGCAGCTGCTGCTTGCATCTTTCCCGGTTTCATCCGGTTGAGAGGGGGGAAAAGGTAAGGAATGGGGAGATCCCGCTGCCCTTCGACGGGAACGCAGCCTTGTGTCAGATGGCTGGTTTAGCTGAGAGGGCTGGAGTGGCCGCATCCTTTCTTTTCCGTCCCTCCCCGCCGCTCTAGGTCCTGTCCTCTCCCATCCTTCATCCTTCCTTCCTTTTCCTTATCGGCTGCCTCTTGGTCCCTTTCTTGTGCCGGCATTTCTGTGAGCTTGGATTGCTCACCCAGGCGACCGTGAAGCCTTAATTTAGATGTGTTTGTGTTGCTTCGATCCTTTGCGTGTCTTCTTGCCCGGGAGAAGTCATCCCGGCAAGTCTCCCGAGCCACCTCCGCCACTCGCCACCCCCAGGCCAAGCGTTGATTTTTCAAAGCCCGAGCAGAAGGAGAAAGACTTGGGTGAGATTTTTTTCCTATAGGGAGGGGGATTCTTCCCTCATCAGCACGGATGATGTTACCTAGTTTGGGTAATGAAACGTCTGCAAGAAAACAAGCGAGCTCGAGAGCACCGAGGACCCTCTTGTCAACCCTAAGCTACAAATATTCTCCTTTATTGATTCTCCCTTATTGATTCTCCTCTCTCCATAAGCCAACTGGGAAAACTGGTACTTACTAAGTGCCTGATTCTGAGAGCATCATCATCATAACCATAATAACTATAATATCCGTAACAACAACAACAACAACCATAATGGAGAAAGAGGAGGTAGAGGAACAGTTGATAGAACTAAAAGGTTTAAAATAGTTGAACTGCAGTTTTAAAACAAACAGAAAGATGCTTTGGGCACATGGAGACGTCTCACCTGTTTTATAGCAGTACTGTATACAATGCAGTTGCCATAATTAGTTCCTTATTGTCACCAGAACAATGGCTATCTTGTTATTGTTAAAATTGTTATTAAAGTTAAAAGGAACTATGGCTTTTTTTATTTGTAGCAACCTTTGGTGTAATCTTGGTTTCAAACAGGATTATTGAAGTCCCTCAGTACAATGGTTACATTTTGAGGGTTTATTACTTTTGCTTTCCTTATTGTCACTCTGGCTTTGCCAACCTAGCTTCTTGATAGCTCAGTCTTTCATTAAAACAATGACAATAGAGCTTGTGCTTGAGAACAGTTATATTTCATTGTGATAGTTGGAATTAAAATTCTCAGGTAAATTTGGAAATGTAGAAATGGGCAAATATCTAACTAGAAAGTTTTATAAGACCAACCTGCTAAGGAATTTATTGAGATTGGACCAGTTTTTGTAAGATATTTCTAGAACATTTAAGTAGTTTGCATCGGATTAATATAAAGTCTGAAAGTGGTAGACTAATATTTGAAATAGATCATAATGTTTTACCTTCTAATAGGACCATCATTCAGCAAATGTATGCTATTGCTGGGCCATACCTTTGGAAACATTTTCAAGCTTCATTCCAATTACCAAAAATGTAAATGTTTCTCAGTATTTTTTTCAGACTTCACTAATAGACTGTTAAGTAAAACCTGTTCCAGTACAGATTTTAAAAAATGAATTTCAGAGGGTTATACCAGACTTTGTCAGGGAGCAGCACGGTGACCTAGAGGTGGAGCTCTTGCCTCAGGAGGCTGTGAATTCAACTCTAGAGGAGCAGATAATTCTCTCTCTGGGCGCAAAGAAAAAGTATCTGCTGCAAACTCAGCGTAAGCGTCGGGAAGGGCATCCGGCCAGTAAACTCCATTCAGTCACCTTGATTCCATCCTGATGCAAGGGGATTACAGGGTCATTTTTTTAAAAAAAGACTAGACTTTCTCAACCTTGTTACCCTGGAGGAATCTCTGAAACAGGTCTCAGGGTACTCCTGCATAAAAAAAATAACTACAGTTCACACTGTTAATGTGATTCATAAACTGGCATGTAAAAATTTCCACCATTGCTGTTGCTAGCATTGAGCAAAATTAAAACACAATGTTTTTCCATCACAATCTTGTGAATTGTGACCACTCATGAAATCCTCATCAGTGATGATCACTCATGAAACCCCAGTTGAGAAAGGCTGCTCTATTGTCAAAAAAGGAATGTAACATATGATTTACTACACTGTCAGTCAGCTGTTTTTGATAAATTATATTCCTTTCATAAATTTCAAACATTTTATAAATACTATATTTGTGCCCATTAACTGATTAATAGTGATGCCTTTTCAGTGTATGATTTAAAAAAAATCAAAGCTTTTCCTGCTATTTTAAAATAAGAATTATTTATATTCTTATATTTATTATATTTATATAAGAGCCAAGGTGGCGCAGTGGTTAAATGCAGCACTTCAGGCTACTGCTAGATCAGCAGTTCAGCGGTTCAAATCTCACCGGCTCAGGGTTGACTCAGCCTTCCATCCTTCCGAGGTGGGTAAAATGAGGACCCAGATTGTTGGGGGCAATATGCTGACTCTCTGTAAACCGCTTAGAGAGGGCTGAAAGCCCTATGAAGCGGTATATAAGTCTACTGCTATATTCATTTGGCATGAGATATAAAATCTTTTCCTTTCCAGTAAGGCTCAAATATTTTGTACTGCCTTTAGTGCTAGAAATACAGTAAGAATCCTATTACAGGTAATGCTTGCTTACTAACCATTTGTTCACTGTCTGACTGACTGAACGATATAGCAGCACTAAACAAATGATATATATGCCTTCAGCAGTCTCAGTCAGCTGCTGCCACCCTTTGGTCTGTACTTTAGCTTCAGTGCCTCCACAATCCAGTACATAGCACCAGCCACCTCCATTGATCTTGCTGTGCCCAAATGACCTTTGCCTGTATGAGGCAGCTGCTGGCCATGCCAGACCTACTCCCCAAGCTGTGCAGGTTTTCAAAATTGTGTGCATCGTTGCGATGCTTTGGGAGGATTCGTGTGATTTGGAGAATGGTGGGCATGGCATTCTTGTGAGTTTTCAGAAGGTCCAAGAATTCTTCCAAAGCATCATGAAAAGGGCACACTTGATTTGAAGAATGGTTTACACGGTCTTGGGAAGAAAGCCTGAAATGGCCAGCAGCTGCTTCATATAGAGCCAGGACTGGTGCTGCTCACCAGCAGTGGGAAGAAGACAGTGAAGGTCATGTGGGATGGCAGGGACAGTGGAGTGCAGGACAATTGAGGATAGTTGGGGCTTTGCACTGAGGTAGCTGGTTGCAGGACAGGACAGTCTTGAGGTAGTATTCCTCAATGGACCAGTGGCTCAGGGGATGAAAAAGAAACTTGGGGTACCAGTAGCTGCCTAAGACTTCTAATGTCTCTAGACCTCTGCTTCAATCCCAGGGCTTCTAATGCTGTCAATGAGTGCTGCTGTGCAGGATGGCCAAAATGGCAGATATGGAGGACAGATTGGTTAGTGGGCCAATTTCAAGAAAATACATTCTCTTTATCAAGGTTTGGGCCTTGGAAGAGACCAAGCCAAGAATGTCTTGCATCAGAGTGGATCCTTAGGTAATACCTGGTGGGATTTGTTTAATAATAGCAAAGGGACTGCTGAGATTTCTGTCACTAAGCAATGCAGACATGTGATGTGCTTTACAACCATATTGCTTAGCAATAGAACTTCAGGTCCCAGTTACTGTCATAATCCAAGTACTACCTTATTCCATATGGCCTAGACTAATTTATGGATAAAAAAACAACTATATTATTATTATTTTAAAACTGTAAGAAAAGTAGTTTTTTATTCTCTTTTATTTCTTTCCCTTTTCATTTCTGTTTTTTGGTTTTTACTGTTTTGTTAATCTAGTTTTTGTGATAAATGAAATGGTTGGCAACTGTTATTATTCGTATTGCTTTAATTATTTTTGGTATCAGTCACTAGATCAAGGTTGACTCAGCCTTCCATCCTTCCAAGATCAGTAAAATGAGGAACCAGATTGTTGGGGGCAATATGCTGACTCGTAAATTGCTTAGAAAGGGCTGTAAAGCACTGTAAAGCAGTATGTAAGTGCTGTTGCTATTGCTAATGAAAGTCAGTTTAGTATAGTGGTTAACACATCAGGTTAGAAGTCAGGAGATTATGAGTTTCAGTTTCACTTTATGTACAAATCCAGTTGTGTGACCTTGGGCCAATCACTTTTTTCAGCCATAGGAAGGTGGCAATGGCAAACCACTTCAGGAAATTGAGATTATTTGGGAGAAAAAGTAGAGCAGCTACCAATACCTATGGTCCAATTTAGTTGTAGATCGTTGTAGATAGCTGCAATTTATTGGATTGGATATAGCAACACATCATGTGCTTAGTTAGATTAAAAAAAAATAAGGTAATACTGTGATATAATAGGGGCAGTACTACCAAGACAATGGTATTTTTGAGAGAATAGATAGGCAGTTCATGGACATAGATCTCTTTAGGAAATATTTTTGTGAGTTTATCTTATAATAACCTTGCTTTCCTGAGTTTATGTTTGTTCCCAGTATCTTCCTTCCGGCTTTATGTACATTCCTTGACCTTGTTTTATGGCTGAGCTGATAGAGTTCAAGCTTTGTAAATCCCTGAGTAGGTTATAAGGAACGGGGGATGTTTTACTTTGTTTTTGTTGTCCTACCTTTCACACATTTTTCTCCTTTATAATATAGCATAACTAGTGGCAACAGAATCATTTATTAGATCTACATAATATAGTAAAGATATGCTTTTTTAAACAATATCTTGAATAATAGATATGTTGTGAAAACATAGAACAATTTATCATGTATTTCAATATTGTATGCTTTTAAATATTAACTAAAAGGAGGGGAAATTTTGGCCATGCTGAGACTACCATTTGTTTTTAACTATCACTGAAATAAAACTTTAAGAAAATCTTGGTGAGAGCAGAGTCTGGGATGTGGGGGTGGGATGCTGAGAGTCTAGATTCTGTGTTTGGTGGGAGTGGAGTTTGAAGAGGGGGGGTATTTGAGTGGTGGGGTTTGCATTTAGGACGGCATGGTGGCTGCAAAATCATCCAAATTGGAAAGAACAGCCAGTAAATGGTTGGAGGTGACTGAAAATAAGAGAGGATGGTGATGGAGAAGAGAAGAGAGAAGAGAAGTAAGAGAGCACTTTCCTCTAAGCCAGTGGTTCTCAACCTTTTCTTCACTATGGGTCCTCTTTAAATACCTTTTGTGAACCACCAAGACTTAACTCAAGATTTAAATCATAACATTTCCTTAAGCCCTCATAGACCCTCTGTGATGACATTGGGGCCCCGCAGGGGTCCATGGACCACAGGTTGTGAACCACTGTTCTTAGTAGACCACAAGAATGACAGCATGAGTGGAGTTGAGGACTTAGAAAAGGTTTCATTAAATCAGGGTTGTGCTGGGTCTGTACTGGAGGCTACATGTTAGATTTGATATAACTTAAAATAGAACCAGTTTGGTCTAGTGATTAAGGCACCAGGCTAGAAACCAGGAGATTGTGAGTTCTAATCCCACTGTAAACAAGAAAGCCAACTGACTGGCTTTGGGCCACTCACTTTCTTAGCCACAGAGTCAGAGTCAGGCTCAGATGAAAAGCCAGTCAGTCAATTCCATGAACGACCAAATGAATATTTAATATTAAGTCCTTTGGTTGATCCTTGCCTAAAAAGATGTACATAGTGATTATACACCTGTGAATACTAAGGGAAAATGTAACCAGTGCACGAGCAGAATACAATGATCATCTGTAGTTTCTTAAGTTTATAAACTGAGTGTTAATTCTGAGTTTCCATTTAAGTAAGATACATATAACATATGTTTTGTGTAACTATAACCTTTGATTTGTTTAGACCAGGGCTGTCAAACTCGCGACCCGCGGGCTGGATGCGTCATTCACTGGCCACTCCCATGCCCAATTTAGCAAAGAGGAAAAAGTCCTGATATGTCACATGACAACACCATGACAATGCGAGCTTGACACCCTGGTTTAGACCCCATACATGTATTACTAAGATTATTTTGCAATTCATTATAATAAATGGGCTTGAACTTTAGTCTCATAAGATTTTTCAAAGTTCTTAAATAATTGAAAGTGTACTTTTGACATTTTTGACAATACAAATTACCTCTTTTATTCTGAAGTTATGATTAACCTTTTACTTCAGTATCTTACACATATAATCCCAGACCACAATTATCAGATGGATTATAAATTAAAATTTATGATAACATGATTGTCTCTGTGCTTTTTTAATTTAAAGTTCTTTGTATTTGGACTAATATTTTCAAATAACATTTCTTTTTAGCTTTAAAATATGAATTATGTTGGACAGCTTGCTGGACTTCTGGGTACTATGAAGGAGTTGTATAAAGGGATTAATCAAGCTACACTTTCAGGATGTATTGATGTAATTGTAGTTCGGCAGCAAGATGGTACATACCTATGTTCACCATTCCATGTCCGATTTGGAAAACTCGGTGTCTTACGTTCAAAAGAGAAAGTGGTGAGTACCATGAATGTTAGAGACTAGGAAAACAAAATACCTTTCTTTTTTGCCAGTTGTATGTACAATGTAAATTATGCTGTTATTGGGCCACATCATTTTTCCAGATTCAATAAATACTTGTAAAGTAGGATAGGCCTTGTTATAAAATAGCAAAGTTCTGTTCAGTTACCCAGTATGGCTATATAGAGGTCTTTAAAAGTCTGGCCATAGAAAGCATAACAATAAAGGGCATAAACATCAGCTGTATAACGGTGCATTCCACAATCATAACTATTAACAATTTCATCATAAGAATAAATAATGAGATATGATATTAAATGCAAGTAAGCATAGGTACAAGTGGGGAATGCAATAGCACAGTGATGGCGAACATATGGCACGCACGCTGGCCAGCTCAGTTAACCCTTTTTAAAAGCCATTTTTCGCCCTCCCCAGGTTCCAGAGGTTTTATAGGAGCCTGGGGAAGGCGAAAAGAGCCTCCCCCGCCCACCAGAGGCCCTCCAGAGGCTTCAGGAGCTTCCCTGAAGCCTCCGGAGTGCAAAAAAACCCGGCCCTATGGGCAAACCGGAAGTTCAGGAATGGACTTCCGGTTTCCTCAGAGGGTCGTTTTGACTGCTCCCGAGGCTTCAGGGAAGCCTCCTGAAGGTTCCAGAAGCCTCCAGAGGCCTTCTGTGGGGGTGGGGGGGGCTGTTTTTGCCCTCCCCAGGCTCTTATAAAGCCTATAGAGCCTGGGGAGGGTGAAAAAAGCATGCCAAAATAGGGGGGTGTCACGTTTTTAGTGCGCGCATGCACACCGGGAGAATCGCGCATTGCATTTTGGGTGCGGCAAGCCTGCACACGACCCTCCTTGCACTCCACTCACTTATGGCACGCGAGCCAAAAAAGGTTTGCCATTGCTGCAATAACATACTAATATAAATATATAACAAAGCCACCATTCTGAGATGTATACAGTTCTGATTCTTTCATTTCATCAAAAAACTCTAGAAAGAATCAAGAATAGAATAAAGTGATTTAGGAACTGAAACACTTTCTTAAGCCCTCAAGATCTGGCTATCCCGTCAGGCCTGGGGATAGGATTACTCTCACCCCGCCCGAATGTTGAGTGAATGTTGTGTTTTTATGGATAATTTTCTTTTATTCACGATTCTTTTTCTTTTTAAGTCTTGTCTTGCACTCCCTTCCCCTCATTGTTGTAAGCCGCCCTGAGTCCCCTCAGGGAAAAGGGCGGCATATAAATCCTCAATAAAATCCTAAAAAAAAAAAAATCCTTAAGAAAGAAAGTCAGAGATTCATGTGAGCGATAGCAATTATAAAGAAATATAGAAATTTGTAGAATCATGTGGAAAGTAGAAACAATGCATGTACAATTTTTAGCATTTTCCCAATATTAGAATTTATATATTGTGTTGGAATCACTGTTTTCTTAATTAAATGGACACTGATTTAAGAGGAATCATTTTAAGAGCAAAAATAGATCTGTTAAATTGTTAGGAATCCTTGACAACTTTTATTTATTTGTTTGATCTTTATGCATGCATCACAGGTTATTTATGAACAACTTGCAAAAATCAGATCTTAGTGTGGTTCCTAGAGTATATGACATCACATTTTGCCATTAAGATAAAAACATTAATTAACTAGTCGCCAAATACAAAATATTTTCTTTATTCTTTCATTTGGCCTGCCTTATTGCAACTTCTTCCCTTCTTCCAAGAGGGGGCTTTTAATGCTCCTTTTCTTTGTGTTCATTTACAAATAGTTTTTTTTTATTTTAATATTTTAAAATCACTATTGTGGTTAGTTTTGGTTATTTTTGTTGTATTATTTGTGTTTTAACTTTGTGCACCACACAGAGTGAATTGAGCAGTTCTATAAAATTACCAAACAAACAAACAAACAAACATAGTATATTGGTAATTCTTTTGTTTCAATGGTTTGGGTTAAAAGAATAATATATTGATTAAATATAAACATACATTTTCAGCTATATTTTTATTGCAGCAAGTGTTCTGTTGTATTTTTTTTACAGATTGATATTGAAATCAATGGAGAAGCAGTTGATCTTCACATGAAACTGGGTGATAATGGAGAGGCCTTCTTTGTACAGGAAACAGAAGAAAAATTTGTAAGTCATCTAACAAATGTAACTTTATTCCAATTTTAATATTTGGGCAGATGTTTGCTTTTTATTTAGAAAAAATAGTTTTTTTGCAAATAGTTTTTATATTTTATCATTTTCTTTCCTTTTAATTCCATCTCTCACAACTTTTATTTTATTTTCCCTTTCTCTTATTTATTTTTGTTCCTGGATACTTTTGTTCTCCTATACATTCCCTCTCTTTCACACATAACAGGAAATACCAATCAAAGACTATTCAGGAATACTAAAGAATGTAACTCAAAACAGTAATTAAAATATTAACATGAGACAGCAACTTAAAATATTCATGAATACAAGTAAACAATATAATGAAGAAAGACATTATGTCGCTTTTGCTATTTAGGGAACCTTATGAGATAATAGTAGATATATCCCTTCAAAGCTAGTAAACATTCCCAATTAGGTCTGCATTGAAGTTCCATCCTATGGAGGTTTTTTACTAGCTTACATAAATTTTGAACCCTGGTTAAGTACATCTGCTTTTCAATGGTGTCATCTCACTGGAGATTTACAAAAAAAGAAAAACTAGTATGTCTTATTTTGGAATGCTTTAGCTTTTTGCCAAAAATGAGACCATCGAAGCTAAGGAGTCCTTGTTTTTATCACATAGGGATAAATCTGTCTCAGTATCTGTTTCTCAACATTAATTGGATTGCAGATGAAAAATATCATCTCACTCTACACAGGTGACAATCTTAGTAAAACCACCAGCCCTCAGTTCTGAGCTCCTTAACTTCCATATGACCCTCATTAAGAGATTTATAAACTTGTTTACAATTATTTCAGTCTTTCCACTTTTTCAAATCTTTTTATCAGCATTTATCTATTAAACACTACAGCTTTTTTCAAGTATTTCTGATTTACTTATAATTACAAATTACAATTTACAAATAATTTTGGACTGACAAAAAAAATTTTAAAGTGCATTTTTTAAAAAAAATGCACTTCCAAATAAAACAAAAAGGATCTCTTTGGATCATCAAAGCTAATTATAGTTGTGGGGATGCAAAATTGCTGACTTTGTAATTGTCTTAAGTAAATAAGGGTGATAGAGTATGAAATGTGACAGTGTATATAGATGTGGTATATGCATTATCAACCATTTTCCTGTTGTGGAATTGAGGTAAGAATTTTGAAAATATTTCTTCTGTTTTCATTAATTTTTTATTGTGAATTCCATATTCTAATTTTTATCCTTTGTTTTTAACAAACCTATTTCAGTCCAAATGTTATAAAACTGGCTTGTTTTACCAGACCATAATAATTACCAATTATTGAGGATTTGTATATAAAACTAAACAGTGGTTAGAAAAACATGTCCCGTAGGTCTATTAGGCAAGTATGCCTTTCATGGTGAGAAAAAAGGCAGTTGGTGTCCAAATCTTAGTGAATGTCAATACAAACATCTTCATTTGAATGTGGGCATGAAAAGTTAACTTTTCCATCTATTTATATATGTGAATAATAATTTTAAATGAATATCACAGCTCAAACATACTTTTTTTTCTGGACATCATAATGTATTCTTCTATTTCTGTTTCTATTGTCATTAGTGTTAATTTCTGGGTTAAATAATGTAATAATTTCATAAAATATATGTAACATGTAAAATTCATGATCACCTAAATGATTTTTAGGAAAAAGTTCCAGCCTATTTGGCAACATCACCGATACCAACAGACGATCAGTTCTTCAAAGGAAATGATGACAATTTGATGGAGTCAGGTGAAAATGAAACAATAGATTTAAGCTCAGAAATTCCACAAATTGTAGAAACAGAGCCTTTTTTCCCCACTGGGTCAGTGAAGAAAAAAAAACGAAGAAAAAGAAAATGTAAACAAGATGTGAAAAAAGAAGAACAATTCTCTTCTCTTGGAGCTGAGGAAATCTTTGAAATGGAAATAAGTTCAGATGATGACAGGTGTATTCAGCCTTTGAGGTAATATTTTTTAAAGTTCTGTTTGGTTAGACTGTCACATTGTAAAAAGTTCAGTAAGAATATTTCATTTATATTATATAAAGTCCTAAATTAAAAGTATAGTTTTTATTTTATTAATTCAACTCATTAGAAAAATAAGTTTAATTTATCTTTCAAAATTCATATTCAAAGTTATGTAATAATAACTTTAAAAGTAGCTAATGGAATAAGTAATGAGCAAGATTAGATACAATAGGTATGTTTGCTACAAAAACAGATCTTGTAAGTGCTATAACAAGTAAAAATTTATGATTTTTACTAGCAAATTAGAAAAATGAAAAAGTAATCTTCCCATAGGGATACAATTTTAAATATCTAGTTAATATTAAGTAACCATTTGTGGAACTTTGTAAGAATTGCAATTGAAATCAAAAATTTCTATAAAGATCGTTATATTTACAACAATTAAGGTAGATCTTTTCTGAAGAAATGTTAGGGTATATTAATACATACTTAAAAGTAGGTGTATATATAGGCTATTTTTCAAGATCTACTAACAAAACACATGGTTAAACACAAGTATTATAAAGCCCCAAATATGCATCATTCTATAGAGATCTTTGCTGTATAGACTTAAAAGTGTATCAAGGAACAAAGATAATTACTGATCTTTCAAACTTTGATCTATTAAAAAATGTAGCTAAAACATAGAATTGTTAACTGAATTGCTGATATTGGGATGAAAGTGCCTACCAGCTTACCCTTTTTCCCATGTGAATTCTTTGTTACTTCAATGCTGTCATTTAATATTAAATTAAAGTTCATTTAATATATCAATTCTATGTTACAGAAGCCCTGCGGATTCTCCACCAAAGGTTGAAGAATATAAAGATATGTTGATTTACCCTTCAAAGGATGATTACCCTTTATCAGATGGAGACTGGTCTGTTTCAGAGAAGTAAGTCATCTTCATGTATCATTATCAGTATTTTTCACATAAAGTCTGCAGAAGGAAAATCATTAGGTTAGCAACTGTGGGCTGCCTCTACTTTTTGGTATTGTTAGGGATCATGCATTTTGAAACAAACTTCTCTGACAGAGCAGCTCTTTTAAGCGTAGGATTGTTTTTTAAAAAATGTGGGTGGGCACTTTTCATATATCCTTAAATTCTCTTTCAATTCAACTTCCCCTTTCTTGTTAACTCAGAAAGCAGCATAGGTGTCTGGGGATGTGGAGAAATAGGAGAAAACATATATGGTAACATTGTGATGCAAATTCTGCTCCGTATGTGTTATATTGCAATGCAAATATGAAAGGACAGAGCATGTGTTGTGATGTCAAGATCATTATTTTTGAATATGATTATATTCAAAATTGGTAGTGTAGGGCACATCTCAAGACCCATTGATCTCTTTTTACTGCCTTTTCCAAGTATATTCCAAGTATTTGCTTTTACAGTAGTAAAAGCAAAAAAATATTAGTGTTGAGACTGAAAGAGAAAGTGATCAGAAGAATAAAGGAATTTAGGCAATCTCATCTCTTTTTCCCAAAATAAATTATATTTCAGTGTAAATTATGTGTAATCTTCAGTCACAGCAATCAAATCAGTGGGGGTTTTTTCATAGCTTTTGAATCTGTTTTATGTATGAAAAGAGAGTTCTACATGCATCGGAAGTAACTACCTGTAAACTGAAATGAGGCTTATCTGGCCAGACATATTAGTTGTGCTGATAAAAAGATGCATACTGGTTTTTAACATTTCATTTAACATTGATTTCCCTTAATTGAATTAATAGTACAGTAGCGCTTGGTTTGAGAGAATTTTGGCTTCTGCAGATTTTGCTAAATTTCTTTTGAATATACTGCTTTGTTTCTATTTAAATCTGTTACACAACGATATTGGCAAGAGATTGTAGGTAAACCTGTTTTGGAATTGTAGCATACTTTTATAGCATTTAATCTGAAAAGCAGGAAAACATAACAAAAATTGGAGAAGATAAATGTTCACACTGCTATGGTTTTATTTTAATTTCTAGATCAGTCTGAACACCAGCTTGGCTTTCTGCTTTACCACTGAATGTTAATTAGAGAACATTCTTTGTGTAACCTTGTACAAGAAATGACTTTCCTTTGTTTTAACAGTCCTTTTAGCCAGCCCACTTGCCCTAAAAGTGATTCAGAACTGGAAGTTAAGCCTACAGAGAACTTACTTATTAGAGGAGAATCTCACATAGAATGGACCTGGGGAGGCTTTCCTGCATCTACCAAGGTAAACCTCTTTGCAAATCATTCTGTTTTCAGAAAACTTTTGATAATACAGTAGGCATGTGTTTATCAGTATGTTATGAATCATTTTCTAAAGAAATAAATGAAAGGAGCTGCCTCTTGTGGTTCAGTATAGGTCATTTTATACAATAGTCAAAACATTTAAAGGAAGCATCTAAAAAATATTAGTTAAGGTCAATGCAACAAAACCACCCCCTCCCCAACTTTTGCCTTTGTGAGCAATTTGGGAAATTCTACTGGCTATTGTAATGACTCTCGTTGATTTGAACCTTGACATTTGATATCACTGATCTATGTTTGTAAGTAAACTTTGCAAATGTTTAAAATAAATTGGCATAAGCTCAGCAAGTAAAATAGTGCTAAAAGTTGGGCTGATTTGTTTAGCTCCCACTTTTGTACAGACATAATATATGCAGGTTTCAAATTTGAGAATTTTATTTATGCTTGCAGGAATTATTTTGCTTAGTGAAGCTCTAAACAGTGGTTTAAAAGTTATTGAAGTACTGTCAACATTAAAGCCTATGCAGCAAGCATTAGGAAAGGCTTGAGTTTATCTTGAATTAGAATGCTACAGTACACAAGTGTGAGCCACCTAGATAATTCTACATTATTTATCTGTATTTTACATCTTACTTAAAATATATTGCATGCAGCTGCTTCTCTGTTTTATTACTTACTTGTTGATAATGTACCATGGCCTTCTTACAGGAAGGATAGGATAAAAGGTAACCAACTATAGTGTAACAAGATGGTCTTGGGCCACACATTTTCTCTCACTATGTTTTCATAATTAAAGTTTTGTGAAAATAGAAAGAAATTTGGGATCATGAAAATTTGTTGCATGTGGTATAAACAATAAACATATTTGAGCATCATATAGAAATAGTGAATTTTAAGGTACAGAATAGTTTATAAATCAGTAAAGGACCAAGATTCAATATTTTACTTCATATTTTTGATGTGAATATTAATGACTAAATCATTTTTTGTTTTGTGAAATTGATTTTTTTCTCATGTAAATTGATGATATATAGATATTATATAAAAACAATAAAACATTCATGTAAACATTAAAATATTTATATGGGATTAGTAAGGATAAATTTAACCATTTAAGTTTGGGCTAACTGCATAGACCCATAATTGTTGAACTTTTCTTGCATTTGGCCTTTTCTAATTCAAATTATAGAAAGGGTTTTTAAAATTCAAACTGACTTATGTAACCAATATTAAATATTTTAATTCATTATTAAATTAATATTGAAATAAAATTAATATTTTAATTAATATTGATTAAAACAATCTTTAAGCTTGATTAGGAACAATCTTTTTAAAATATGAATATAGATTATAGATGAAAGAAATAATGGCTTGTAAGATTCATGAGGCTGAGTTAAATGACAAGGAACTTGTGTATTAAGTTTTCCACTGACTAAATTGACAGTATGGGAAAAACAGCTATACTTTTATCAGTGATTTGATTCTTAATATGAGTTTTTTTCTGATTGAGCCAATACATCTATTTCTATAGGACCTATTTCAGAATCATGAAGAGGGAGAAAACTTTACTGAAAAATACATTGAAGGAGTGTGGGAATAAAAATCATATCCAAACTGGGACAAACAAAGTATATTTTCTATAATTTAATTTATGATAGATCATCATTGTCAAACATCTTTCAGTGTTTGCTAATATATAGGCTTGATCAGTTCACACAGATCTGAACTGAACAACACAGATGATGAATGACTTTTAGAAAAAGGATGCTTTCCTTTTTAGATAAGCAAGAAGGAAAAACTGGAACATCTTAGAACAGCTACCATCACTCCATCAGAGAAGACTCATTTTAGGGTTATATCTAGCTGTGATACAATTGAAGATGATGTTCTGATGAATGATTCAGTCTGTACAGTTTTAAAACCGGAACCAAGAACACACCCGCTACTTAAAGAGCTAGATATCAAAGACAGACTTGCTTCTGCAGTAACAGAGCCTATTCTGGACATTCTTGAACATTCTCCTGTCTTGGATTCGGATATACTCCCCAGCCCGCTAGTGGAGTCATCATCAGAAATTAAGCCACCAACAAAACTTGATTCTCCATCGAAGAAAAAAGGTATACACTTCTAATCTAATTTCTTAGTTACATTTTGAAATACTTTTCTGTTTTTACTAGCTTTCAGATATTTAACCAGTTTTGAGAGGTAAGCAACAAATGTATACAGTAGTTTTGCTCGCAACCATTCTTTTAATCTAGGATAAAGAATAATTTGTATCTCAGACATGAGCGTTTTGATTTTACATAGTGTAATTGTTTTTCTATAAAAATTACAGAAGAAAATATTCATCTCCTTAATCCTGGTAGCCAGCTTAGTGCTAGTTGCACTATTGTCCTCACAAATATTCATTAGTGGCCCTGTACATATGTTTTAACATATTTGTAATTATAAAAATCCAAATAGGAAGCAAACCTACTACAAAGCTCCACCTAGTAGATAATATTATCTTTAGAGTAATGCCTATGAGCCTCAAAGTTCTGATTGGGATGGTAGAGAAAATCATAACAAGCTGTTTTGCTTTTCAGTAAATGAACCTTTTGTGACTGGTAATGGCAGCCATTTTTTAGTTACCACTATACCGATTTTAGTAGTATAGGTAATCCTCAACTTACGATCAAAATTGGAACTGGAACTGCTAACAATGCAATTGTCAAGTTAATCATGCCAGATTTTACAACTTTTTGCCAGAGTCATTAAGTAAATCTGGTTTTCCCCATTTACTTTGTCGGAAACTCCCTGGGAATGTTGTAAATGGTGATCATATGACCCCAGGATGCTGCAAGCATCATAAATACATTCCAGTTGCTAAGTGCCTGAATTTTAAATGTCACTGCAGAGATACTGCAACAGTGTGAAGATTGTTCATAAATAACTCATAAGATGGTTGTTAAATGAAGGGTCATAAATCAAGGACTACTTATATAATATGTGCGCTTAAAACTACAAATTTTAGAATTTTCTTTATTTGCCTTATCTCCTCTTTTCCCCCTTCTTAAGAAGCCTAAATAGAAGGAAGTCATGTTCTTTTTGAACAGTATTGGATAGAATGTAACCAAGGGTGGGATTCTACCGGTTTGGGTGAACCAGTAGCTCTGACGATCAGATTGGCCCACCTGCCCGCCTGTGCCATTTTCCTACCTTTTTTTTCTCAACTGATTAGCGCGGCAAAGTGGATAGCCATGCAAATCAGCTGTGTTACTCCTCCGAAGAACCCTGGAAGTGAAGATTTCTTCATACTGCGTGTGCAAATTGCACGATCACCAAACCGGTTGTTAAACCGGGAGGATACCACCACTTAATATAACAGTTTTGCCAATAGAATAAAATATATACAGTTCATGTTTGAACTGCAGTTGATGCTATTGTTTGAATTTGGTTGTTCTCCTAGGCGCTGCTTGGAGTGTCCAAGCACGGATTAACTTCAGCTTGCTGCCCAAGGAACTGAGTTTTAAAATTGATTGTAGCTCTACCTCTTGGTTGCCTCAGAGGCTCAGTTTCAAAAAACTCAGTCGCCCTATAGGACGTATTTCTGAGTCTCCAGTCCTTGTACAGCAAGCTGGACCCCTGATCCTAGAGTTAGTGTAGCTCCTTTTATTTTATTTCTTCATTTTTAGCTTAGTATTTAGCTGTATTTACTTTGCAGTTCTTCTGTTGCTTATCAAGCCTCCGATCGATCTGATTGCCTCCGCAGAACCAGGACAGGCTATTTGCAGCACTGACAGCCCAGGCGCTGTTCTGGGTGAATGTAAGGTCGGGGTGCTCGGGGCAGCAGCCCCTTGAGCCTGAGGGGCGAGCTAGGCAGCCAGAGATCCCCTCATGAGGAGCACTAGGCTCCCCAAAGCCCCGTCGCCGCTCAATTCGCGCGTGCGAGAACAGCTGCCATTTTGGATTGCCGAATTTGGCGCATTCTGTTCCTTTTGGCTCTCTGCCTTGCTGCGCAGCCTGTCCCATCTTGCGGATCGCCACGGAGGGCCGTCCTAAGCCTAGGGTCTTGCACTGGGTGGCCAGACAGACTCTTGCCCTCCTCTATCTTGGACCAGCGGCCGCTGGGAACTTGGGCCTAGCCAGCCTTACTACCTTCCTCAAGGTATCTGCAGGCGCTTGGCTGATTCAGCAGCCAGCTCCACTAAGGCCTCATCTGTCATTCAAGGCCTAATACCTCAGGCCCCACTGGAGGAGCTCCTAAAGCTTCCCCAGGTGGACGACCCTATCATGACCCTAACCTCCCCCTCTTCCCGCGGAATTACTGGAAGGGCTTAAGGCAGAGGACAAGAGGGCAGAATCAGCGGCTCTTAAGACCCACCAGGCTACTGCCTGGGCCATGCGCGCTTCCGCCAGCTCCTCTTATTTTGGCAGGGCAGCCCTGTTCTGGCGTCACAAGTTGCGGGAGGGGCTTCTGGCCGGAACTCCAGAACTAGGCAGGACATCACTAAGATTATTGCTGCCGTGAAATACTCTGCCGACGCCTCCCTTGTGGCCACAAAATTTTCCTCCAGGGCCCTGGCCTCGAATGTCACCTCGAGGCGCCTGCTGTGGCTTCGCCACTGGCAGGCTGACGTGAAGGTGAAATGGAAGATGGCTTCCGCTCCCTTCAAAGGGGATAAGCTCTTTGGGGAGGCCTTGGACCCATTCCTAACTGAGTCCAAGGACAAACACAAAGTGCTCCCTCCAGTCACCAACAAGCAGGAACGGAAGGGCCAGCCCTTTCGTAAGAATTTCTTTCGGAACAGCAAGCCCTCCACCTCCTCCGGCGGACCCAGTCGTGCCTACGTCCCCCTTCAGGATCTCTCCCAGGATAGGTCCTCGTTTAGGGACAGAGGCAGGCAGCAAGGGTTCCGCAAGCCTTTCCGAGGGGGTTATTCAAATAAACCCTTTTGGAAATCCAAGTGACCGTCACAGGTCTCCCCCCATAGGCGGCCGGCCCCAGCTCTATGCCGCCCTGTGGGAGGAAACAACGATGGACAGTTGGGTCAGGAACACGGTCCGCCACGGGCTGACTCTGGAGTTCCTGTCCTTTCCCCCGAGAACCTTCCTCCGTTGCCCCATCCCCAGGTCCGCCCACAAGCTCCAACTGATGAGGGCGGAGATAGACCACCTCCTGGAGATAGCGGCCATAGAGGAGGTCCCCAGGGGTCAAGAAGGCAGGGTTTTTTATTCCATCCTCTTCCTGGTCCCCAAGTCATCAGGGGGGTGAGGGCGATCCTGGACCTCAAGAAGCTGAACAAACATCTAGTGTACAAGCGCTTCAAGATGCAGTCCCTCCAGACCATCCTGGGCTGCGTCAGACGGGGCAATCGGCTGACTTCGATCGACCTGAAATAAGCATACCTGCATGTTCCGATCCACCTGGCGCATGGCAAGTTCTTGAGGTTCCAGTTCGCCGATCGCCATTACCAGTACAAGGCCCTCCCCTTCGGACTCTAGTTGGCCCTGCGGACGTTCACCAAGCTGCTGGCCGCTGTGGCTGCACGGCTCTGGTCTCTTCCCGTGAGATTGGAATGCTACCTGGATGATACCCTTATCCACTCGTCGTCCAGGGGGCAGGCCTGCGCAGACCTAACCACCACCATCAAGGTCCTGCAGCTCCACAGGTTCTCAGTCAACCTCGCCAAGAGCCACCTGAACCCGACCTGCAGAATCCAGCACCTCAGAACGATCATCGATTCCGAGACCTGCCAGGTCTTCCTCACTCAGGAGAGAGTAGACAGCATCTGGACCCTGGTGAGGAGCATCCGCTCGACTGGGTCTGCATCAGTCGTCTCCCTCTCGCAGCTGATGGGGAAGATGGTATCGTGCATCTCGGTGATCCCGTGGGCGCGGTTGCACATGCGAGAACTGCAGTGGTTCCTGCTCCCTCTCCAAAGGAGGAAGGCCAGCAACTCCAGATGCATGATACGGGTCCCCTCGAAGGTCCTCCAATCCCTCCGGTGGTGGCTGTCGGATGCCCTCCTCATGGGCAGTCATTTCAGGGAACCGGAGCGCCTGATAATAACCACAGACACCAGTCTCTTCGGCTGGGGCGCTCATCTAGGGACCTCGGTGGTCCAGGGCAGATGGTCGCAGGCGGAGCTTGCCCACAACATCAACTGGCTGGAGCTCCGGGTGGCAAAACTCACCCTGCGCCACTTCCTCGGTCAGGTCAGGGGCCATGATGTACTGATTCTGATGGACAACATAGCCTCCAAAGCCTACATCAACCACCAGGGCGGCATGCGGTCCCTGGCCCTGATGTCGGAAGCAGAGGCCCTGGGTCGCTGGGCAGAGAGACATCTGGCCTCAATTTGAGCAAACCACATCTCCGGCGTGGACAATGTGACGGTGGACTGACTCAGCAGGACCACCATCCAGAACTTGGAATGGTGGCTGCACCCGAGACTGTTCTACCAGCTGTCCCAGAGGTTCGGCCACCTAGTGGTCGACCTGTTCACCTCGCCAGCCAACACGCACCTCCCCCGGTTTTTCACCTGGTTCCACTGCCCCGGGGCGGAAGGCACAGACGCTTTAAGATCCCGCTGGCCTCCGGGTCGGCTGTACGCCTTCCCTCCTCTTCCTCTGATTCCGCAAGTCATCTGGAAAATACTGGAGGAGGGGGCGGAGGTGCTTCTGGTAGCTTCTCACTGGCCGAGGAGGACTTGGTTCGCCGACCTGGTCAGCCTGTCGGTATCCTGGCCATGGCGCATACCTCAGGAGCAAATCTCCCTCAGTCAGGGGGCTGTCCAACATCCGAACCCCCAGTGGCTGCAGTTGGCCGTCTGGCACTTGAGAGGGACCTCCTGAGGCTTCACTGTTTTTCTGACAGAGTCATCCAGATGATTCAAGCTTCTAGACGAACTTCCACCGTCAGAATTTATGAGGCAACCTGGTCGGCCTTCTCCCGTTGGTGCCTCAACTGTCACCTAGTGGCCTCATCCGCGACCATCCCGCAGGTCCTCGACTTTCTGCAGAATGGTTTGGACAAAGGGCTTGCGCCCAACACACTTCGTAGACAAGTGGCTGCCCTGAGCACCATTCTGTCTTCTGACTCTCAGCTACGGCTTTTCAGACATCCCCAGGTCAAGGGTTTCCTAAAAGGGGCGTCCAACATCTGTCCGCCCCCCCATCCATAGGTACCCTACCTGGGACTTGGCTGTTGTACTGCAGGCGCTTGCCGCGCCACCCTTTGAACCATTGCGGACAGTGGGCCTACGCCACCTGACCCTTAAGACTGCCTTTCTGGTTGCCATCACCTCGGCCTGCAGGATATAGGAGTTGGCCACCTTGTCAGTTAGAGGTGACCTCTGCATCTTCCACTCCGATAGAGTCATCTTACGGTTGGATCCCGCCTTCGTCCCGAAGATTAACACCGTCTTCCACAGGGCGCATGAGGTGATACTTCTGGACTTTTGTCCTCGTCCCAGGCACCAGAGAGAAGTAACATGGCACAAGTTGGACGTGCGGTGGGCAGTGCGCATTTACATAAAGCAGACTGCTCCTTTCCGTAAGTCGGAAGCCTTATTTGTTTCTTTCCAACCTGCTTCTATGGGAAAGAAGGTCACGTCCTCCACCATCGGATGCTGGCTTAGGGCAAGCATCAAGATGGCCTACGAGACTCAGGCCAGACCAGTTCCTCCTCGTATTACCTCACACTCTACGAGGAGTGCAGCGACTTCGGCCGCTTGGGCTACTCAAGCGCCAATTGAAGAAATTTGCCGTGCTGCAACGTGGTGTGGGCCGTCTCCATTCATCCGTAACTACAGACTTGACACGTTCGCCTCCGCTGAGGGGTCATTTGGGAGAAGGGTCTTGCAGAGAGTCGTGGCAAGCACCGTGCCCCCAGACAATTCTTCCCTCCCGACTTCGACATAGCTTTGGCATGTCCCGTGCTTCGACACTCCAATCAGCGCCTAGGAGAAAGACCGTTGGCTTACCTGAATAGTCGTTCTCTAGACGCTGCGGAGTGTCCAAACCCACCCTTAAGGTGGGGCCGCGAGGTGTGTTTTTAGGTGTCTGAACTTGGGCTTTGACTGGTTTGACTTATGGACTATTGATCTTCTTTGTTTTTTCGAAACTGAGCCTCTGAGGCAACCAAGAGGCGGAGCTAGAATCAATTTTAAAATTCAGTTCCTTGGGCAGCAAGCTGAAGTTAACCCTTGCTTGGACACTCCTCAGCGCCTAGAGAACGACCATTCAGGTAAGCCAACGGTCTTTTGCTTGCAGTTGTTTCATTACGGGACATCTTTAAATATCTGCAAGCAAATAATCAAACTCAAAGAATTCCATATAAGAGGATTTTCAGAGAGAAAATACCCCAGATCACATAGAACTATGTTGTTTAGCTTGCTGGTTTACATTTTATTGGCAAAATGTAATGGTAAAGGGCTTTTTCCCCCCATACAGAAGCATTTCCCTTGAAGTTTCTTTTCCTACTGTATTTTTTAGATTCCTCACTTGATCAATATAACACTTTTACTTTTTAGGGATACATAAAAGAAGTCAGCACCAAGGACCTGATGACATATATTTGGATGATCTGAAAGCTCTAGAACCTGAGGTTGCTGCTCTTTATTTTCCCAAAAGGTATTTAACAAAAATTTAAATATTGCAGCAAACATTTCGGAAATGTTGTATGTTTAATATCTGTTTTAAGAATATGTATGGAATCAAAGAGAAGCTGCCAAAAGCATTCTTGAACTCTGATGTCTTATCTTAAACTGCTTAACTGCTCTCTTTAAGTAACAGCTGCATATTTTACCATATTATTTTCTTTTCAATAATATACATCCTTTTTATAATTACCCTGATACAGATGAATAAACCTTAGGCTACTTTGAAAAATAAGTTTTTAATTCATCAAAGTTCCTCAGATATGAAGGATAGAAATATCCTCCCTGACTTTTTAATAATTGCATAGCTGACTATGAGACTCTCCTGTTCAGATATAAGTGATCTTACACATCCACTTGTTCAGTGACTGTCCATAGTTAGGTTGGTGATAAATGAGGAAGACTTATGATGGATCCTTGTAGTTGTATTCATTGCAGCTTCCCTGTGGTCAGATGATTATGATTTGGCCACTAGGCAACAAGCCTGCAATTACAACATTCCAGTGTCGTGTGTTGGTCACAAGACCACCATTTATGACCTTCATTGCTGGATTTCAACAAGAAAAGTCAATGGGGAAGCTGGAAGAGGTTGCTAATGGTAATCACATAGCTGAGAGGCTGAAACCATGCAGGATTCTGTTAACAGTGGCAACTGGGATGCTGGGATTGTCATGATGACAAGTTGACACATGTCATGCCTTAGAATCACATCAGTTAGCAACACTGCTAATGCTTCAGTCCCAATTAAGATTATTTATAATATACAACTCAAGTAACAGAAAATAAAATGCAATGGCAGTCTTTGTACCATACTTGATAAGTGAATGTTACTCATTGCAAGAAGAGTTTGAACAGATCAGCCTTTGATTTAATTGTATAAAATAATTTCTACAAACTTACAATGTAATGAACATCTAAATGATCTAAAATGGCTGTATAAATAATATTTAAATTTTTCGTTTTAGAGCCCGTATTTTTATGACTGTTTTGTACATTTATATATAAATAATTTTAATTTTAATTTTATCTTTCATTGATTTTATTTTAATTACTTTCATTGTTGAGAGTCAGGCAGTATGAAAGTTTAATGAATTATTATTACCATTGTTATTGTTGTAAAAGGCTTCTTTTATGCTCTTTAGTGATTCTGATCCGGGTACTAGACAGTGGTTGGAGTCTGACACTTTCTCTGGGTCCCAGTCTCCACAATCAGTTGGAAGTGCTGCTGCAGACAGTGGTACTGACTGTATGTCTGATTCTGCCATGGACTTGCCTGATGTTACATTATCTCTTTGTGGAGGTCTTAGTGAAAATGGAGAGATATCGAAAGGTATATTTTTATCCTATTACTACTTATATAACTTGGCAGGGTGAAATGAATACAAGAATCTGCAGTATGAAGCTACAAAAGTGTGCTACGTGTAAGATAGAAACTTTCTTTCTGAAGATAAGTTCTATGTAGATGCACAATGTGTAAAATGTCTAATTGTATCTACCATTGGAAGTTTTTTGTATTGTTCATTTTCTGTGATAGAAACATACAGTATATAGAAATAGGCATCACATTTACTTTTATTCAGTTTAATAATATGTTTATCACTAATGTTCAGGAGAATCCTCCTAACACATTATCCTTGTTCTTTTAACTTGAATGTTTTAATCTTTATAATAGAAATTAATGTCTTATGGATTTATTTTCCTATAGTTAGTGCAATGAATTGGTGGATTAATATAAACAGGCTTTGCCATACATGGACAAAAGTTGTGTCTGTTTGCTGCCTAATTTTGAAACATAGTAAGGCCATGTAAATCAGCAGTCCCCAGCCTTTCCAACTCTGTGGACCAGTGGGGGGAGGAGATGTTTTCATGTGCACGCATGATATTTGTGCAAATGGAGCTTTGCATGCTCGCCTGCCACTTGCATGGCCTGGTTCCCAACGGGCCGTGGACCAGTACCAGTCCATGGACCGGTGTTTGCGAACACCTAATGTAAATAGTTGCATACAGTTGCAACAGATACAGTATATTACAGAACTGAGTACACCCCCTCACATTTTGTAAATATTTAAGTATATCTTTTCATGTGATAACATGGAAGAAATGACACTTGGCTACAATGTAAAGTAGTGAGGTATTCAACTTGTATAAGAGTGTAAATGTACTGTTTTCTCAAAATAACGCAACACACATATGAAAAAATATACTTAAATATTTACAAAATGTGTACTCACTTCTGTAATATACCATCTATCAGCCTTTCTTTTTCTTATAACTGTCTTCATTATTTTTATTTATTAATGTTTTAAAAGCATGGCATAGATTTTAAAAATATTATTAAATTATTTTAGGCACTTTTTAGATTTATATGCACGTATTCCCTACTACCTCCTTTGAGTAGTTGAAATATATAATGCTATAATGTATGCTATAATATATGAACATGCATGCTTCTCCCTGTCTTAGAAAGTGCATGCAGCAGGTATAGACAGAGCATAATAAATGATTGGAAATATATTCAACAGCAAAATTATGGCAAGCAGAGCATAATTATATAAAAGGAGTCAAATGAATATATTGTTTGTAAAGATGATGAAACATGTTTCAGTCAACTGATGAAATATCTTTGCATTGCAGAAAAATTCATGGAACATATAATTACTTATCATGAATTTGCTGAAAATCCAAGTCTTATAGATAATCCTAACTTGGTAATAAAGATATACAACAGGTAATGGTATCTAAGTCTTCTGTTCCTAATTATTTTATTCTACTTTTTCTGTATTGACAAATAATGTGTCTGTCATTTTATTTGATACTTAAAATTACTCAAAATTAAAGTTTAACTTTATTCTGAAAAGATAATGAGGAATTGCAGCAGTCTTTATTATACGTGCCGGGAATCTGAGAACAGTCTAAAAGAAATAAAACATTTTGTTTGCAACAAAGAATGTGTACTATATTCATAATGATAAACTGTTATGTTTACAATAGGTATTATAATTGGGCATTGGCTGCTCCCATGATTCTCAGCTTGCAGGTGTTCCAGAAAAGCTTACCACAGGTAATTAAACAACAGTAAATATTCTATGACTATTCACATTAAGCCATAGGTGCGGAGACATATCAAAGTTCTGTGACAAGAAAGTGTTCAGGAGGGATAATCTCTGACAGAAAACACACTCAAATAGATATTCTGTGAATGTAAAAATGCCAACTGAGTAGTTACTGGTGTGCATGATGTGATTAGAGATAGACAAGGTGGGGATGAAATGTTGAGATGCAAAGGCAAAGGCAAGGGTTTGCATCATGACATTGTCCTGCACATTTTGTCATTGTTCAACAATGCAGTTTGCATTGACTGCCCATGCAAACAATATATGAAAGATTACCAAGAGACCCATGTTCAGATCCATATTTATCTGTGAAACCCACAATATGAGTTGTTCTCAGTCTGGACCACTTGAGACAGTGTTGTGAGTATAAAAATATAAGGTGGCCTCATCTAACCTGCTTTGAGCTGCTGTTGCCACTGAAATATTATCATCCTCAAAATTGCCAATTTCTTCTCTGATATAATAGTTAATTTAGAAAACAGCTTTACTTGTAAATTGGAATTGTGTTTGTATATGCGCACACATTAAGGGATAAGTTGTGGACGGTGTATGATATATTTAAATGAGAACCAGTTTTGGTATTGCTATGTTCATTGATATATCTTTGCCCATTATTTTTATGTGGTTGAATCATTTTTTCCAAAATGATTAAAATTTCTTATTTGTGGAAGAATTTTTTATTTTCATTTTTTCCAGTGAGCTGCAAGAATAACCTGCAAGTCAGAAAACATGAGAAATTAGGGTGGATTGATTTGGCAGAATCCTGCAATATGTAATACTGAAATGTTAGTCAGGCAGAGGGAGCTGTTTCTCTTTTTTTAGGGAGGAGAAGTCCATGAAGGTTATGCAATTGTCTCCAAATTTAAACATGGGAAGTAGGAAGTTTAATATAATCAAATAATGACATTAAAATATATATCTGCATGGTACCATGTTATTTATGTTGCAAAAAAGATGACATTGCAAATATACATTCAAAATTAACTCTTTAGACAACAATTGAATCCTGGATTAAAGATAAGATGCCAAAGAAATCTGGAAGGTGGTGGTTCTGGCGAAAAAAGGACAGCTTGATTAAACAGGTAAGAAAAACAACACATCAGCTGTAAATCTGGACTAGTTTAGAGGTCATATCCTAAGCTTTATAGTTCATAGTTCAGAAATGTGGGTTAAACACATTCAGGTATGAAATGAATTTTTATTTATATAATTCACTTTGTGTCACTTGCATCACATACTCTAATATTTAATGCAGTTTATATTTAATGTTAAACTATTTGTCATTAACTATATTGGCTGCAAAGATCTGTGCTGGGTTTGGGGAGGAGTTAGAAGATAGTGATTTTATTAGTCACTTCAAACTGCTGACAATGTGTCTGACAATGTTAAAATCTATGTCAGGTTTAACTAAAGCTGACAATTGCAAATTAACTCAACATCAGAAATGCTACAATGCATCTTTATCATATTCTCCCATTTGTTATCAACACTGTTTACTCCACATCTTCACTCCACATTTCACATCTTGAATTTTTTCCTTTGATGTTATAAACAGTCTAAAACTGTGAAGAAGGAAACTTTCAACACAATACCACAAAAAGTAATATATTTTGAAAATGCATAAGCAATTGCAGGCATTATTTTCTAAAGTTTCTAGCTTGGTCTTATTCATCAATCACATGGCTTTGATTTTGATTAGAACATTTTATTTAAATGTAATTATTAGCCCTACAACCAATACTGTAAGAATGATGTTGGTAATAATTCGGTTTTAGTAATGAAATTTAGTCTCCCATATTGCTCTATTTTTCGTATCAAAAACTTTTTTGTATGTGTAAGTGTAATTAGAATTTTGCTGTATTCACATGTATGTTATTTATAACTTTGGAGTCTGCTGAATAAAGTTGCATCCTGTTCTTGGTTTAGTAGTGATGTTAAAAAATGATTAAATATAATATTGATGCTATTACAAATTTTTGCAGCTAGATTGATATGTAATTCTGGAATGCAATAGTTATCTTTTTGTTGAGGAATGCAAAATTAGGTGGTCTTAACATATTGTTCTGATGGTAGCTTCCAGAAACAAAGGATGGGAAATTTGAGGCTCCAAAAAATGACCAATCAACAACTATAAAAGAACAAGTTGAAAGCCGGTATGTTACTTTAAAAATCAATGTATGCCTTTCTAGAAAATTGAATTTTTTAAAATACATAATGTTTTGAAGTTTTTGGAAGTATTGTACACCATTGATAGAACCTTTCATAAAAAAGATTTTACCCTCCCTCTGTGGAATCTCTTGGTAACACTTTTAAAATCCCTGGCCTGAACTCTGAAATGCAGTATTCAATTCTGAGCTGCATAAAGTAAGAAAAAATCATCATAATATTCCATTTTAATTTTTTCATTTCAAAAAAAGTGCTAGAATGCTATGACCACTGTGGCATTTTTTATTTTTCTAAAATTCAGAATGTAAAAAAAACTGGTTGAGAAACAGTTACCAGAGGTTAACTTCCATGACTAAAGATAACTTGAATTTGGATCTCTTGGGTCCTAGTCAAGCAGCTTAAATAGCTGCACTAGTTCTAGAATACTTGTGACTATACGATATCTTAACTAGGCTTAATTCAATCAATGTTATAAAACCAGCTTTGAATTAGTAAAAAATAGTCTTCCTTTTGCAATATTTGATCCAAATATGCTGTTACATATTACAAGCTACCAGATGCTATATTTAAATAAATCTCTGAAAGTCCGATACATCTTGGTATGTCTATGTCATTTCAGGCCTCCAGATGATGAATCTTCTAGTGATGATGAAACTTCACAGGAATTGAAACAATCCTTAATGACAGATCCTGCTCCACGTGAACATTCAAGCTCTGGGAACACAACTTCTTATAGAAAGTCACTTAGATTGTCTTCAGATCAAATTGTAAGTGTTATTTTATTCCAACATTAAATACTTACGAACCTAGTATAAACTTAGCTAATGTATTTTTGATTAAACAATCAGATCAGTGAAGAGGTTATTGTTTTTCTCAGAATGCAATTGAGAGTATTAAGATCTATTTGGGTTTTTGTCCTTAGAAAGATTTTATAGGAAGTATATTTCAAGCATCTCCCAATTTGTTTTTAATTGGAAAATTAATAATAATAACATTGATAAGAATTTAAATGTATTTGGGATATTAATACATAATGTATGGATTATTTTAAGGGGTGCAATGGCTTAATGGCTAAAGACACTGAGTTTGTCATCTGAAAAGCTGACAGCTAGGTTTGAGATCCAAGCACCACATGATGGGGTAAGCTCCCATTACTTGCCCCACCTCCTGCCCACCTAGCAATTTGAACACATGCAAATGCGAGTAAATAAATAGGAACCACTTCAGTGGGAAGTTAACAACGTTCCATACTTTTCGGTATATAGTCATGCTGGCCATGGAAATTCTTCGAATAATACTGTCTTTCTTGGCTAAGGAATGCAGATGAACATCGCCCCCTAGAGTCAGAAACAACTAGATAGGGGAAACCTTTATTATGGATTATTTTACAATATTTTAATGCTATTAATAATTACTTAATTAGTACTGTAAGTTGTACTAGTATCTCAATTTTATCTCAATGTTATGATGAGTGAAACAAGTACATAACTAGAAACAGACTTTAAAAAACATTCCTTGCACATCAATCCACTTTTAATGCTTTTTTTAGAGTTAAGACTGCCTTACATTTAATTGTTGTTCTATTATTAAGGCCTGCACTGTTTGAAAAATAATGTTAACATAACTCTAAGATCTTTAAATGTTGGGTACATGTAGTCCTTAACTATGGCAAAAAAAGTCATAAAATGGGGCAAAGCTCGCTTAACAAACTTCCTTGTTTAGCAAAAGATTTTGAGCTCAGTTGTGGTCATAAGTTGAGGACTACCTGAAATGTAAAATAATTTAGAAAGAAACTTATTTTTAGTTATTATTACTTATTATTTTTACATCTTTTCATGTTAAAGGAGAAACTGAAGCTTAGAGATGGACCAAATGATGTTGTGTTCAGCATTACAACTCAGTATCAAGGAACTTGCCGTTGTGCTGGGACAATATATTTATGGAACTGGAATGACAAAATAATCATTTCTGATATTGATGGGACAATAACTAAGTATGCTAAAATACACTTTTTTAAATGAAATTCTACAATGATGTTAAAATTCAATTGTTTCCAATAGATATGCTTTGAATAATTGTTACTGAAAAGAACTTTCCCTAAAACCTATTTTGCATGCCCTCATTTTTTTAGTTCTATTCAAGCATTTGAAGTTACTTGACCTGCTGATTTAATCAAAAATAAATTCTGTTAAGAATTGGTAATATATGAGTTAAGACCATTAATTGTTTGTATTTGTTTCTGGATAGGTCTGATGCTTTAGGGCAGATTTTACCACAGCTTGGCAAAGATTGGACTCATCAGGGTATTGCAAAACTCTATCATTCTATTAATGAGTAAGTTATCATTCTTTGCAAAATAATTTGTATGTTTGAGTTGTGTTTATAACCATTTCTATTCAATTTCTGTGTGCTAACATGGAATCTGAAGATTACATATGATACATTTATAATATATGAACAAGTAAATGCTGCTATGAATATCATATATCACAACAGTATCGCTATATGCTGAGGTTATCAGACTTTTCTGATCCAGACTTCAGCATGCAGTCTCATTCAATTTATTCTTTCCTCACCCCAAAATTCTAAGTTGGGATTATCAGTATGTTTTGAATGCATATTGTAGAGTTTCAAGAACTGCGTTATGTAGCCTTGCTATGAATTCTGTATGCAAGAATTTATAGCAAAAATGAAAAAGAGAAGACTTTTAAATTCCTTTTTCTTTTTGAGTTAACTGAGAAGCAACATGATGTTTGATGAGAAAGTGCCTTCTGTAGAAATTTGAAAGAAAAGGCAACCTGAACAATAACGGGCTCAGTGTCTTGCAGCATTTCAGAATAAACATGTTATTTTAGAGTAAAATAAAGCATACAAGTTATTCAAAGGTATTTAAAGGATTAAAAAAAAGTTTGCTTTAGTGTTGCAACTGCACAATCATTACTCATCATTGTTTTCTGGTCTACTTAATCAGGCAGATGGCCATATTATTAACCACCCCTTTTTTCTAGGAATGGCTACAAGTTTCTGTATTGTTCTGCTCGTGCAATTGGAATGGCAGATATGACAAGAGGATACTTACATTGGGTTAACGATAAAGGAACAATTTTACCCAAAGGTCCTTTGATGTTGTCACCCAGCAGCCTGTTTTCTGCCTTCCATAGGTACATCTTATTTTTGATCATTTAGTGTGTTGTGCAATACAACTTCAGGAACTGCAAGAATTGCTTTTCTCATTTATCATGGCATGATCATAGGGGCATTATTTTAATCTGTGGTTTCAGTTACATATACTGTATATTAAAAACCATTTAGTCAATCATGCTTTTAAGGTTTACAGGTAGTCCTTGACTTATTCATTCAGTGACTGTTTGAAATTATAACAGCACTGTATGAAGAGACTTACAATCTGTGCTTGAAGTTACAGCTATTGCATCACCCCTGCTATCAAAAGTAAGCTGCATGGCAGCTCCTGCATTTATGGCCATAGGGCTTTCCCATTTCTATGCCATTTTCCCATCCTGCAGTGTAGCACATCACTAATTGGCAGCTGGAGATCTGGGATCTTCAGCAGCCTCAACCAGCTGCCACTGCCCCTCAGGCCTGGACTTCAGCCCCAGCACCACCACTGTTTCCTCTAAGGTGCGCGCCTGCGCGGCCGCTCACATGGCTGCAATACCGCGCGCAGTAGTTTCTAATTGCCGCGCAGAGGCACGTGGGGCAGGTATCTGGACACGAACTACAGAGCGATTGCAATCAAAACCTCCTCCAGCTAAACCTTTTCTACTGCAGTACTTTGCCGCCCGACTTCAGGATTCTCTAATCAGTGTAGGTTGAAAAGAAAAAAGGGAAAGGGAAGCTTAAAGATTTTAAACACTGGAGCAAATGCTTCAGAGGCAACAGTTTTCACGGGGAATTAGAACAGTCAGAGAGCCCTGCCTGGAGTTTTGCTCCCCCCCCCCCACTTCAGACCTGCTGCGAGATCGGCTAATTTGCTATTGCCTGAGCTGGCTGGCTCTCCCCGGTTACATTTAGCAACAATGTAGCTCTTTTGAGCTCTTTTTCTCCCTCCTCGCTTCTCGGGGCTCCACCAATGGGGGAGCAAAGCCCAGCGCCAGGCTTTGGGCTAACACAGGGGTCTGCAAAGTTGGCTGTTTTAAGACTGGTGGACTTCAACTCTCAAAATTCTGGAAGTTGAAGTCCACCAGTCTTAAAAGAGCCAACTTTGCAGATCCCTTGGCTAACATGATTGCTGCCCTCGGAAAGAGGTGAGAGAGCCCGGTCACATGAGTCATAACACGACATCAGCTTTGTGACCACATTGCTGAGTAATAAAAATTCCAGTCCCACGTTGTAACGAAGGAGTACCTATATTTGATAACTCATTGGGATTTTCAAAGTCATTGAGAATATTTTTGCTTTTAATCTAATTAAACTTCCTATCTGTCAGTTTAAAATAGTGACTTCCATAGAGCAAACTAAAATCACTACTTTATAAACAAAAGGAAGGTGTTTTTTTCTCTTATTTGGTTATGGTAGAGCCATTTTAACAATCTATTTATATTTGCAAGTAGTATGCAGTTTAGAAATTAGTTTTGCAGTAGTAGTAGGTTACTGAAACCCTCTGTACAGAGAGGAGCAAATTCCCACAAATTTTTAAACAATCAGCAAGCATTGTTGAACATGCAGGCAATAAATCCTTGAGTTTACAAATTAATGATGGAAGAAAACTCTTAGATGTGAATGAGACTTTAATTATGGTGATTTTAATAATTTTACTCATTTAAAATAGCAAATTGCATATAATACATTCACAGAAGCATACAGTGTATAGACAACTTTTGCAATTGAATGTTAACTCATTAAAATGAAGTATATCAAGTGAAATTCATTAAAATGAAGTATATCAAACATTTACTATTTTAATATTAGTGGTATTAAGTGCCATTTATATATTCATTTCAAAGCTCTTTTTTATTTAATCCAAAATGAATTTGAAAAGATAATTGTAATAATTGATAAACCCTAATCCTATAGGTACATCATCAGTCAGTGCTGATGTCAAAACGTAAAGCTGGAGTAAATGATGTTACGAAGAAAAAGTGCAGCTGGAAGTTTAAACTACAATGGTTGGGACTCAGGCATGAAAATGTGCCGCTCAAACACTATACTTTTCCGCCCACACTGAAAAAAAATTAGAGGGAACATTGAGCACCACTGCTATTCCTGAGAAGTGCCCACCCCATATCACTGACCTTTTCAGCCTTGCATCTTTGTCCAAGCTGTAGGTTCTGTACTTTTTCCAAGCTGCGCACCCCAAAGCCACCACAGATTACCACGCTGAAGGTCCAGGTTGGGATGACTGAGGCTTCCAGGACTGGCTTCAGCTTTGCACTGTACTGCAGCAGCCCCTCAATTTACATGTGACCTCTGCCAGGCCTCCTAGGGGTTCCCCCACCCCCTGAGGTACCCAACATTCTTTATCTGGGACTCTGTCTACTTAACAACCTGAAAAACTGGAAATGCCAGGATTGCAGTCGTTGTGTAAAACAATCACATGATCTCTCTTAATTATTGCTTCACTCAGTGATCAAGATTCCAGTCCAAGTGGAAGTTAGGGACTACCTATATATTCATTCCTTTGCCTCACTTACTTACAATTGATGTCTTATAAAAATGTATGTTTTAAATCATGTGCTTGAAACATACTTATTTTTTTCAGCAATCACCGTTCTCATTCATTCCAGGGTCTTTGAATGGCTCAATAGCTTTTTCCATATACTTTTATTTTATTCCCATATCTATTTATTTTACTTACAATTTTTTTCATGAATTGCATTTATTTAGAATGTTCCATGGTTTTTCCTAAACATGTGACTAATTCTTCCCTTATTACCATTCAAAGGAAAATAACATTCAGTAGGCTATCCCACTGACATAAGTTCATAATTTCTGATGTAATTTTAGCTCTTTGTTTTGTAATTCCATGACCCATCAATTCCATTCTACAAGACCAAATCACCATTTATCAGATCAGTTACATCCTTTCTCTTTTCTCTTAATTTGTGAACCAAGCTACCTTCCTTCTAATTCTTGCCAGTAGCTGACGTAATAGAAGCTTTGCAGCTGTTCATATGTTATGGGTGTTACCACAGATGTTTTGAGTTCCACTGATTACCATGGTTTCAGTTTTTTGCATTATGGTTAATATTGATATTAATTAGATGTAGAATAGATTTCAAGGCTTAATCCTCACGTTGCTACTTGTAACATTTCATTCTAATAACAGTACCAATCACTTTTAGCCAGTATGCACAAACAAGGATCAAAGTTCAATGCTAAACATGCTTGTAAGTAGTCTCTCCAAGCTCACATATCTAAACTAGAGAATATATTGGTAAGACAGAATAAAATTTATTCAGAGGCATACTCAGTGTACATATTTATTAATTCATTTGTATGCCACTCTATTTCTAGAAGCTCTGAGCAGCTTATAAATAATATAAACTTAAAACAGTATCAACCTGAACTGTTTTGATGGATAGCAATTCTACCAACGTTTCCATTGTTTCTGCCATATGTTTAATGCTGTTGGCTATTACATGTGAAAAACATGCCTGTTCATTTGCCATCTTTTTAGGTTACATTATTTTTTTTCTAAATTTTCAAAAATGTAAAGTGGTCCTAATATCACCAACAGAATATGTATAACTTATTTAAAATAAAGAAAATTGTTTCTACATTTCACAAGAAATTCTGACAGCAATTCGTATTTCTCCTTGCAGGGAAGTTATAGAAAAAAAGCCAGAGAAATTCAAAATTGAATGTTTAAATGATATTAAGAACTTATTTGGGCCATGTGAACAGCCTTTTTATGCAGCCTTTGGGAACAGATCTAATGTAAGTTGCATCATCCTACAATGAATTTACCATTTGTTTCCTTTTTTTCTGAACTCTATGATTGAAATGAAATTATTGTTACAAGACAGTATGTTACAAGCCTACTATCGAAGGATCCATATAAATACCTAGCAAAGTTGGTCAATTTCCATTCTGTATCCAGTGACTTTCCTCCATTCTACAAATAATAGAGAAATAGTTCTCACTTAACAACCATTGTTTAAAAATTCTTTGAAATTACGGCGGTGTTGAAAAAACTGATTTATGACTTTTTGTACTTATGACTATCACAGCTTTCCATGATCTTAAGACTGTTATTTGAGACTTTCCCAGCCAGCTACTGACAAGAAAAATCAATGGGAAAGCTAGCAGAATGTCACAAGTCTCAGTCAGATGGGTGTATTTGTTTGGGGATTGCTGTCAGGATGGCTGTTGCTAAGTGGGGCTTACTGTGATGTTTTGCTTAACAACTGCTTCATTTAATGCGTTGCCGGTCACAATTAGACTTATTAAGTGAAGACTACGCGTGAAGTTAATTTGGTCTTAATTTTACCATTAAATCTAAATTCTATAGCAATGAATTGGAACAGTCTTTTTTAAAAAAAGTACATAACAAACTCATATCCTGGATCCATTTCTGAAGACCGAGCATAAATGTATTCTCAGTTACGTAAAATTATTCTTTGCTGTAAGTTACGTAAGCTTAATAGAGCAAAAGGTTTTTCTAATCTGACAAATTCCATGCTTGAAAATATAATTCAACATCACAGTGAATTCCTTAAATATATTATTTCCTTCCAAAAATGTAATGGTATATGTTAGAGATGGCGAACCATTTTTGGCTCACGGGCCATAAGGGGGGAAGCGCAGGGGGGGTGTATAAGCATGCTGCACCCATAATGCAACACGCGACACCCCCGCCCCCCCATGTGCATGCACGCATGAGAGGCACTCGCCCCCATTTTCCCATGCTTTTTTCGCTCTCCCCAGGTTCCAGAGGCTTTATAGGAGCCTGGGGAGGGCAAAAACAGCCTCCCCTCCCCGGAAGGCCCTCCAGAGACTTCAGTAACCTTCAAGAGGCTTCCCTGAAGCCTCCTGAGGACTAAAAAGGACCCTGGGGTGGGTGAAAAATGGCTTTAAAAACAAAACCTAATCATATGAGCTGAAGAATCTTCAGATATTTTAAATCTATAGTACTATATGGTTTTTTTTCCCTGTTAAATACATTTCCCTTTTGTCATGCTTATTTTATTTCAATCATTACATTTAGTTTCTCCACAATTGGTGAAGCTAGCAGTCAGAGTGGGTTAATTCTGTCAAGCATCCAATGGGACTGTCCACACCCCTTGTGTAGCTCCTCCCAGCTTTAGACTCAGTCGATCCAGGACTGGATGTGCAGTTAATGATCTCCTCCAAAAATTGAGAAATTTATTAGATTTAATTTGGGTTTTTAGCTCAAATTCCTCCCTCTGCCAAATAAAAGTAAATTTTTCTAATCACTTCCTTGCTTGGGTTCAGGTCTTTAGCTGAAGGTTGCTTTCCCAGTCAACTCATTTTTTCAAGGCTGAGCAATAATATTTAATCTATTGTCAGAAGATTAGGAAGAATAGAAATGTTAGAAGTTAATATCTATCCAGTATTTTCTGAGATATCCTTAGGAAGCTTTAATTTAATTATATAACTAACTTTTCTAAATTAATCAAATTTAGAACTATGTCAAAATTATTTGAGTGCCTCTGTGATTGATAAATATATTGATAAATAGTAAAATTGGCATCATCTCTATAGACTGACATACAATTAAGTTTTGTTTTTCTGCAGGATGTCTATGCCTATATGCAAGTTGGCGTTCCAGCCTGCAGAATATTCACAGTTAACCCAAAGGGTGAACTTATCCAGGAACAAACAAAAGGAAACAAATCTTCGTAAGTATGGGATTTTTAAAATAGATTGGGAAAGATTACAATATTGTGTGAAGTCATGGTTGTTATTAATTTAAAATGTGTAACTGTAAATTGACTAATAGTCAAAGAACTGCATTTCTTTAATGTAGTGCAAAAGGAAGGATTATAATTTTAATTTTGGAAAATTACAAACAGACTAATTGTCCAGGTGTATTTTAAAAATGATTTTAGAATTAAATACTACAATTATTATCTCCTGGGGAAATGATTTTATTTTGAAAAATAAGATGAGATTTTAAAAACCAGTCACTACAGGGAATTAAAAGATTACAATTAAAGGAGAAGAACTCTTAAATTTGACCTACAATTAAAGAGTGAAGAAAATATTCTATCATTGAATATGTTGAAGGATATTTCTGAACAGTGGACCCAGACGTTAATTTTAATAGTCTTTGCATCTGTTAACTCCGTTCACATTGCTTAGTATAAATATTCTAATTTGCATGAATCATCTAATGGTTCCTAAATTGGTTAATATTTCCTGGATTTCGAAATCCCAGATTGGTGAAAATTAGGATATTGCCTACATGACTTTGAACCAAAAGACATGCTTTCACCAGTGAGAGAAAAGTTCAGACCAAAGACAAATTAGATTTAACCCTCTCCCTTTTCAATAGCCGAGGAAAGAAGGATTTTCTTGCTTCTGATGGCTTTGGTGTCTGTTTTTTCCAGGGTTTTTATTCTCTCTGCCCACCACTTAGAATATTGCTTTCCCTTAACTCATGTCAGAACTTTTTCAGATGTTTTCTCTAAATTCACAAGTACCTGTGATAAATTTGTATATATGTACCTCATGGAGCACTGGGGAACCTAGCTTGAGCTGTGTGATTGTGAGCATTTCCAACTTTGGATTTGTCATCCTGTGTTCACATATGTGCAAACAGACAATAAAATTTAACATTTGTTAGTCTCATTTTATTATGCCCGGTAAGTCTTGTAAAAAAACAGAAAATGTAGGATTGATGATGATACAAGAATTTTACAAATTGAAATCAGAACTATTTTTGCTGGGATTAACAACTAGACAAACAACTAGAGAATATTAGAGAATATTATTTTATATGAGTACTGCTATAAGTCCATACATGCACAAAAATGAAATGATTTGAAATATAGGCAGTCTTCAACTTACAACTAATTTGCCCATCAAGGTTCTGTCATAAAACTGGTTGGTCTATGACCTATTTTGTGTTGGTTAAGAGAATGTTACGGTTGATAAAGCAAACCATTGGTTTGCTATGGGCATGGTTTTGCCAAAAACTGGAAATAATTGCTGGTTTTTAGAAAAACCATTGTAAAACATGGTCACATGATCATGTGATGCTGCAGATAGTGGCTGTATTACTGAGCACCTGAAGTTTGGTCACATGTCTGCAGGAGGGGGTCAGACTGTCAGAACTTTGAATCCACATCATAAGTATCCCCAAGGTACACCTGTTGTAACTTTGAACAATCGCTAAACGATTAATCATAAGTTGAGGACTAGCTATACCTACAGTGGAGAAATGGTTGGCTAAATAATGGAACTAGCAGATAAGGCAAAAGAAACTTGGTTAGAGAAAATCAACTACTATTTTTATTAGCAAATGGCTAATATGGGCTTTTTGCTGACAAAAAGAAAAAAACAAATTTGTGATTTTTGGATTTGATGATTAGAAAGAGTAAATTCACAGGTCTGCAAAAAAATTTTTTTCAAGAGCTGTTTTGGTTATTCCACATAATCTTTATGTTTTTTGGTGTGCTGAATCTGAAAATGACCTCCATTTTGTCATAGGACATCACGTTTCCTGACAATTTACGTAACTATGTTAAATAAGGCAATACCTCAAAATAAATGGAAATAGACTTATAAAATTAAAGTTTTATTACAATATTTTCATGAAAATCCTTTTTTGAACTGAAATGGGCTCACCTACAAACACTAAACTCAATTCTTCTTCTTTGTGAGGCTCCTCTTGGTGCATTTACGCTTGTGAGTAGCACCTGGAATGTCTCTCTGAAGCATTCAATAGTAGTCTGCCATCATTGTAATGCTCCATTTTCCCTGGTATCTCCTTTCCATCTCTTTAATGTCTTGGTGGAATCGTCCACCTTGTTCCTCATTCACAGCTCCCAAATTTTCAGGAAAGTAGTCAAGGTGGGACTGGACGAAATGCACTTTCAAACTCATCAGGCAACCTAAAGCTTGAAATGCTTTCAGCATTCTTCCGACTATCTTTTTGTAGTGAGGATCTTTGTTATTGCCTAAAAATTTCTGTATGACTTTTTGAGGATCCGTCATGGTATTGACAAAGTCTTGATCTGGTCCGACGAACACACCTTCCTTCAATTTTGCCTCCAACAGGCATGGAAACTTGGTGACCAAGTATTTGAAGCATTCTCCATCTCTTGGAAGTAATTTTACGAACTGCTTCATCAATCCCAATTTTATGTGGAGAGGTGATAGAAGAACTTTATGGGAAGGTACCAAAGTTTCTCAGAGGATATTTTTTTCACCGACTGTTAGCACCCTCGGCTGCCAACTCTTCTTGGTCCAGTGATTTTGTCGGTCTCGACTGTCCCATAGACACAGAAAACAAGGGTATTTGGTATACCCAGCTTGTTGCTCGAGCAGCATGCACAAGACCTTCAAGTCCCCACACACTTGCCAACCATGGTCTTCATATTTAAGTTTACAAAGAACCAATTCCAAGTTCTCGTAGGTTTCTTTCAAGTGTACCAAACGATCTACAGGTATGGAAACGTAAAAACCGTTGTGAGGTAAAACTGCTTTTTGAAGAATCTATAAAAAGATGCCATTGCTCTGAATCATATTGGATTTTAAATTGACCCATCAGACCTTCGACATTGGTGCAATAAACCAACTTGTCTTCCTGGGCGAAGTAAGGAACGAACTCCCACTGGATTCTTCAGGAAAGATTAACCCTTTCTACCATTAGAAGCACAGACGTAAAATTTGCTTAGCTTATGTATATATTGCTGACCATCAGATTTACAGTGCTATATTTTTTTTACATAACTCGAACAAATCCTTTAAGGTTTTTTTGGCATTTTATATCTTAAATGCACTTACGTGAATTAATTAATAGTAATTTGGACTTTAAATTTGATTAAAAACCCATAATATAAAAAGAATACCAAAAATTAAAAAAAATGATAAATTTGAAGACAATTTTGCATGTTGTGGCAAATCATGGAGTTTTTTCAATATTCTAGGAGTTTTTTCAATATTTTATTTGTTTTCAGCACACCAAAATACATGGAAATTAGATGAAAATAATCAAACAGCTTTTTAGTTGCAGACTTGTGATATGGAAAGAAAGAAATTTTGTACCCTTAGAGACAGATAAATATATATGCATTTAAAACTTCTGTTAAGAAGATTGCAAGCAGTTCTTTGCAACTTTTTCTGTTTTTGTTTTTTTTCTATATATTTCTTTGCTTACTGTTCTCTTCTTTTCTTTGCACTTTTTTTCTTTTTCTGAGTTTTGTATATTTTTACAATTGTAATTAAAATCTTCAAATATATATTTATGAATTTAGCATTTGTTAAGACTTGAACGTCACTATTAACCTTTGCATAAGTACAATTAAACAGTAGGACATGCTTCTTTAGAGTAAGTATATGTAATATTGTGCTATAAAATAAGGATAATGCATTAATGTTTTTTCTAATTTATTTTCTATACAGGTATTACAGATTAAATGAACTAGTGGAACATTTGTTTCCACTAATTAATAAAGAACAGAGTTCTGCTTTTGTGTGCCCAGAATTCAGTTCCTTTTGCTACTGGAGAAAACTGCTTCCTGAAGTGAATATGGAAGATTTAGCTTAATAGCATTACTCACACACAGAGCTTCTTTCTGGAGAGGTCATTTACTGTTTTGGTACCATATGTCTTATTAAACGCAGGAAGAACCATTCGTTGATACAAACCAATGAAATGCAAAACTATTTCCTTTGTTCTTTACTCAAGCCTGTTTTTTTTTTAAAGATACTGGAAAAATAATCTTCTGAAGTAGCAAATTTTCAAATGAAGGAAAATGGATGAATTTAGCTTTTCATCTTCAAGTGTACAGTATATGAAAAAAAGTGTGGAACTCGTAGAGCATTTCTGTTTGGTCTGCTATTCTGGATGGTAATCAAAATAGCTTTTAAGGTGTTTTAGATGCAACAACTGAAAACATGCAATTCTCTATGTGTGTCTTAAGAATGTAGTGGTTAATGGGTAAATCTAGAATAATGAAATCAAAGTAAAAATGCTATTTTAAATTATGCATTTATTCAGGTTTGCCTTTAGTAGTTTAAATCCTACCCAGTATGATAGACTTTCCTGAGCTTTTTACTTGCAGCACCCTTTTTTCTTTGGTAAACTACTAGGTGAAATTGAAAGTCCACAGAATGATAAGAACTTCTTTGCTGCAAAACAGGAGATTGTTGCCGTTTCCTAATTACATTTAGTTTATATATGATGGGAAAGTTACTAGCAACATACGCAGAAAATATTCAGGGATAAACTTACTTTCTAAGTAAATGGCAATGCATATAGCCAATTTTTAAAACTGGGACAACTGTTTTGCTTTTCAGGACCTCTGAATTGGTTTATCAATTTGATAAAAAAAGGTGCAGGTCAGTGAATTATTTTGAAACAGCTATAAATGTCAGTTCTGATTAAATATTTTGTATTAGCTGCACAGTAACTCTAAAAAAATAATGAAAGTTCTGGATTAAGTAGCAGTTGTCCCACATTATTTCATTTGTTTTCCACTGCTGCACAATCTGTTAATGGAAATTATAGATAATGCAGCAAATTTAGCAGGTTTTTACCCTTATGTCCTAACAAAATAATTTTAAAGATTATCTTAAATTTTATCTCAAATTTTAAGAATGGATAGGCATAAATGCAGGCAACACTTGTGAATGGCTGTAAATATATCAAAAGATAAGGTCAGCTATTGATTTGAGTTCATGTTGCAGTAGTGTTTAGAAAGAATGTTTCAGAGTGTTAGGAAGAATGGCCTATTTTCTATTGAATTTGTATAGAAAATATATCTGAGAAAATTTAGAAATTCTTTACACTATTTTAAGTGTACAGATTCTTAACACCAATGAAATAAACAGTGTTTGGGCTGCAATGTAGTACATTTGAAACAAATCTACATCCCAACCAATATTCTCTGTACGCTCAAAGTATACAATTTTGATTAGTCACTGCCAATTGTACTGTATCAAATTCATTAGTGTATTATGTAATTATGTTGATATTTGATAAAGCACTTTCATAGATTAAAATTTAGTAAAAAAAAATCCATTAGCATCCTCAAAAGTTGTGATATTTGTTCTATATTGCAGTGTTATTTAGTTTGCATTTTAGTAATGCTTTATGCTTTTATTTCGATAAATTGAATCCCTAACACCATGAAGTCATCTGGAGTTAATTTGTTTTGTGATAAAGTGGTTGGAATTGAGAAAACCTATGGCTTATTTTTTGAATGTTGAGAATTTCCAAATTGCTTTCCAAGGAAGAATTCCATTACACACTTGTATGCACTCAGAATTCTGTTCTTTGCTAAATTGGAAAAGTGCTTGAGTCATCCTGATCCAAACATTACTTTTCATTGCAACAAATATACAAGTCTTAACCTGGGGATTGTTTATTATCTATTTAAATCTTTCTGGATACTGTTATTGGGTAATTATATATTAAGTTTGGATTTTGCTTCAGTAACTCTAGAGCTGGCCAGTGATGAACTTTGTCTCAGTATTCACTTTCTGATAGAGCTCACCTTTAACCTATTTCCTGGTAGCAAATACTGATAAGTTGGAAAACAATGCTTGTACTATACCTGTTTTGGAGAGGTAAATGTAAGCTAATTCTTTCTGTGAAAGAAATGGACATTTATGTTTATTTACTATGTCAGTCTCTTTTTTCAAAGTATAGTTACTTTTACTTTAGAAATATAATGAATTGCTGTACCGGTTAAATTATTTAATTGGAATAAATAAATACTGCAATCTAAATGAGCTGAAAATCTTGATCTGAATCTGCAGATTTTTAAAAAAAACATAAAACAGGACCCAAAATATTGGTGTTTTGTATTGCCAAAGTTCAGATTTCTTATTTCTTTCTGTTCAAGTTGTCCAGAAGATAGAATATATTTCAGTAAAAAATGAATATATATTCTTTTTTTAAAAAAAAGTTACTGTTAATATATTGGTTGAAAAATATATCTTCATTTGGAAAATTAATATTTCACTAAATTTCATGACTCAGAATTGGTTAACTCTAAATGTATTCAATTAGTATGCTATATCATATATAGACTATTAGAATGTGTAAAGTATTGCTAAGAGGTCTTAAAATGCCAATTACAATCAAAATACATGAAATATGTCTTTTCTCACCTTGCAACTAATAAAGTTGGTTTCGTAAGCAGCAAAATTTTGAAACCTTAAAAACAAGCTTTACACTTGAATAGTTCAGATTGTGAGAAAGAAGAAAACTCTTGAAACATTGTTAACTGTGATTGGATTTTTCCTTTGATATAACTTTGTTTACTTATTAATCAAACAACATTCCAGAACAGTGATTTTTGGTACAAACTGGATGTATTTGGAAAAATGTCATATCATATTGTTTAATAAAATTTATAGTAAAATTACACCTGTGTCTGTTTCCATAGAAATGTTTATAGCATAATAAATATTTATAGATATTATAGAATTAAAATTTAATTCAGGAGGAAGAACTCTATAGTACCATGTATTTTGGACAAGACAAGAGAATGAAAAATGAATGTGTTAAAACCCAATTTCATGTTAATTTTGTTCTGCTGAAGAACCAAATAAGAACCAAATAAGAACAATACAGCTACTGCCATTGTATACAAATAGTTCACATTGTAGTGGTTGCACTTATGGCTGGGTGCTGTAGTTATTCGGCAGTTATAGTAGCATCATCAAATTTGTCAGTGCAATGGAAATAGAAACACTGGAAACTCAGGATAAATTAAAGTAATTTAATCCTTTGATAGTAAAACTACTGGAAGAAGGCATTGCGGGGGGGGGGGGGGGGTACTGAGAAGAATCCAAACAGTATGGTGCATACTCAGGATATAAAATAGGATGGAAGGACTAGAAATTGGAACAAAAATACTCCACTATTTCTACTGTTCTCCCACTTGGATTGTCTTATTGCATGTGCAATAAATATTTAGAATGTTTTTGGCTAGCCAAGGAATGAGTCCAACAAGGATCAGTAAGAATTCAGCTATTATATGCAAATGTTTGAAAAGTATGAAGGAAACAATATAAAGTGATTTGCCTTTGACATTTCCTAGAAATATGGAATGTGAACTGCATAAATCCCCTATAATATGAAGATAAACTCAAAGATGAAGCCAGTTAATGGAGAAAATGTGAAGCGACTGAACTGGACAAAAGTAGATGGTGAAAGGAGATGGGAACTATTTCTTTATTAAAGTATGTTGTCTAACCAGCAGCAAATTTCCAGTTGAAAATACACACTTGATACCATTAAATACTTAAGACATCGTTGTACTTTTGAATACGCTCATTGTAAAGGAAGAACTGAACAATCGTATGCAAAATAAAGACAAGTTAAAATGGATATGTACCCATTTTTCTGAAATAGCTTATACAATTTGAAAACATGCAAAACCAAATTTGAAAATGATATATAGTATGTGGTGAATAGCAATATATCAGGCATGAAAGACCAAGTCCATACATGAAGGTTCAATTAAACTGATTTAGTGCAAAAAGCCAGTGCACAAGAATCTTGTCAACTAAGGGTTGACACCTGTTTAGTTAGTTAAGGTTCAACAGCATTTAGGGGGAGTGGGGTGGACTTTTCTTGTGGCTATCTAGAGTTTCTAGGCTAATTGCCCTTTTCACTCCGTCCCAGGTTCTGCCATCCCTTCTACAGGGTGTGTATAGACCCTGCTATTGAAAGCAATGATATTAGCAGTCTGGACAAACAATATACTTTTGAGTTTTATTCAACTAGTCCTAAAATGCTTGAAATATAATATTGTTTCTAAATGTTGTGATTCCCAGAGGATTTTTTCTAATTCTAAAAGCTGCTTATTGCTTTCAAATGTTAAAGCAGCTGTTCACAATGATTAATTGTAACACAAATATTTCTAAAATATAGCTCTGTGGCCCTCTTCAGCCCTTATGATTATCTCACAGCATTGTGTTATTTTTCAATATATCTGAATAGATTAACATTTTTTTTTAGAAATTAAAATTACCAGTTTTGCATTCAAGTAGATCCAGGTGAAATGATAAAACAGAAAGCAATAAACTTACTGATTATGGGGTGGTGATAATTTTGCTTCATTTGAGTGAACTGCAACAAATGAACAATTTCATACTTGCACGTTTTCATAAAATTCTGAAGAAAATAATGCTTCTAGTTTGAAGACAGAAAACATTTTTCTACATATGTATCAGTTTAAAAATGAGCTCATCTTTCAGGAGGAAGTTTGCTTTATGTTGCTTAGGAACAATCCTTCAGGGATGGCTCATGGAACAATGAAAGACATAACTATTTCTGAGACCCCAAGAGAAAAGATTAATGAGAAATACTTAATAAATCTAGCTCTTAGCATTATTTGTAACTTACAAAGTAGAAGAAAAGTGTTATTTGGCAGGCTTCTCTTATAGTCTGCTCTAAAAGTAATTCATATGAACGAATAATACAGTTTAGTGTTCTCTTGTGAACTTGTAAATTACTAAAACATTAAATAAGTTCTGGAAAAAAATAAAACATTGCTATAATAATTGTATAAGCTGGTGCAAATATTGGATATGTGGTTTTTTTTAAAAAATGGATTCAGATAATGTAGAATTAGTAGAAAATTGACAGAAGGAAATGAGAATTTTGAAAAAATTAAAACAATTCTGTAGAAAATAACTATTATAGAGCTGATAAAGCTATGAATTAATTTTATTCTTTCTTGTGTTACACACACTAGATATAGGCAATATACATGTAAGATTCAAAATTGTGTTGTTTTATTTAATGTTGTGTGTTAAATAAAGCACAATTGATCAGAGTCAGACAAGCTAGTAAGCCAGTTGCCATCACCTAATAATGGCGATTTTCACATTACATAGCTGTAAACTATAATTTGCAAATTGTATGACTTATGAAGTCATGCATGCCAACTTCTCAATTTTAGTCTCGCATGAGGGACAATAAGACTCATTACATAGTTGTTGCAATGATCTCAACAGCTAACTAAAATGGGTGTAAGCTGAATTTTAAAAGCCATCTGGAAGTATTCTGTTCACTTTCTGACAAAATATATTTAAAAAGAGATAAGAGGTAGAAAAAAAGACAGCCTTGTGCAGTTCTAGCTCTTACAGTGTTCAGCATTGGACTATGGACCATGACAAATTACTCAAGATGAAGTGTTGTCCTTGGAACAGAAATGAAGTTCCCATCCTTGAATGAAATAAGCAGCCTTCAAGCAACAGAATGCTCATACATTTTAATATGCAAATGACCAAACCTTCATGAGAGTTCAGGTGCATACATAAAGATTTCATGAAATGTGGCTATCACTCAAAATCTCAACCACTTTTAATTTTGGAAGATAGTGCTTCTTCACTAGATTTTCAGCTTTTGTGAGATAATCAAGGGCCATGATATCTGTTTGGGAATGAAATACCTTTTAAATCACATGCAAAGTATCCCTGTGATCAATATTACTAGTGTGAACTCCCTCTAGCTAAAGGAAGCTAATAAAAAGAATGCATGAGTTGATTGAGACAATAAAAAGATATCAAATATATTGTATATAGAAATCTGAATAAAGTCCCATTATATATCATCGCAGCTCTCTTAGATATTCGCAAATGTTGCAAAACATATTTTGAACATTTTATAATGCAACCATAGCTTTTCTTGGTATGCATATTGCTTTTCTTACATTCAGTTGTGTCTAGTTCTCAGAGATTGCTTGGACAAGTCCCTGCAGTTTTCTTGATAAGATTTTTCAAAAGTGGTTTGCCATTTCCTCTTTCCTAGGATTGAGAGAAAGTGACTGGCCCAAGGTCATCCAGCTGGCTTTGGGTCTAAGGTAGGACTAGAACTCATGGTCTTCTGATTTCTAGCCAGATGCCTTAATTACTATACCAAATTAGGTCTATACATAAATAACCATACTTTATAAATAAAAGGCAAATAGGAGAAGAAACAGATAAGAGCAGCATTTAAGCCAAATTATCAAAATGTAGAAAAATGGAAAAAGGAACATTAACACTTTCCAATTCATTCATTATTTGTTCAGGTTCAATTTCTAGATATTTAATTCAGGTTTTATTTTCTGCTCAGGATACAGAAATACTCCGCTGAATGTAGAATATATTTCATCAGAGTCTGCATAGGCTAGCTTGCCCCCAGTAACTACGACACCTACTTCTGCACCTGTTTTGAGATGGAGAACAAGTTGAAAAGCCCCAGTTCCACCACAAATCCGTTTCCCTGATCTTGGCTTGCGATGTTCAGGTTGGTCTTTCTTATAGCCAGCTGTGTGAAGCTGAGCAACACTTGAATTGGAGACTGACAGCATTGCTTCAATATATTCACCTCTCTCAGGAACTAGAACAGCTGTGATTAGGTAACGACCTTCATATGGAGTTGTAAAGAAACCTGCAAAAAAGATGTATCAGTAAATAACACATACCCTCTAATTCTTACAACAGGACAAGTGCATATTTGAGGGGGGGGGTTTCCAGACGAAGAGATGAAACATTACAGTTTTACTGTGAAAGTTTTCTATTTTATTAGAACTAGTAAAGCAGAATTCTTCACAGAATAGTTAGGGTTTCTGTTCTGACCCCCTCCTCCGTTCAGTAACGAATGCTGACACAAGTTTAACTGGAATGTCCTTTAATAGCAAAACACCAAAACCTTGGCGGCTGAAACCCAAGCGAAACAAACAGATAAGGATCTTGGCAGCAACTCAGACAAACTCAGGCAGCAATAAACACAGATAAGGCTTGGCTGAAACTCAAGCAAAACCTTGGTGGCTGAAACCCATGAGCCGAGGTGGCGCAGTGGTTAGGGTGCAGTACTGCAGGCCACTTCAGCTGACTGTTATCTGCAGTTCAGCAGTTCTAATCTCACCGGCTCAAGGTTGACACCAGCCTTCCATCCTTCCGAGGTGGGTGAAATGAGGACCCAGACTGTGGGGGCGATATGCTGACTCTGTAAACCGCTTAGAGAGGGCTGAAAGCCCTATGAAGCGGTATATAAGTCTAACTGCTATTGCTATTGCTAATAGCAAAACACCAAAACCTTGGTGGCTGAAACCCAAGCAAAACAAACAGATAAGGACCTTGGTAGCAACTCAGACAAACCCAGGCAGCAATAAACACAGATAAGGCTTGGCAGCAATCCAGCCTGCCAAGCTCCTACTACTGTCCTCCAACATTCAATCCTGCGTTGACTTCTCCAAAGAGGGCCATGTGCACAAATAGCTTTTTATAGTCTGGAGAGGAGCCTAATGACCACCAGCTGAGTACAATCACCTCCTGTTATTGCGTAGTTGTTCCTGACGCCTAGTAGCTCTTCGATGGCATGCATCCAGGAACAACTCACTTGTCTCCTCCCCACTGGTCCAAAGCTCAGGTGCCTCCTGGTGGCCAACCAGCCTCTCTGCGCCCTGCTCGGAGTCGGAACCCTGTCCAGGGTCCTCCACATCCTCCAGAGCCGACTCAGAGGGCCCCTCGCTGTTGGAGTCTGATGGCAGCTCCAACAGCACCTGCTGGGCAACAACAGGTTGGTTCCTTTCTTTCTTTCTTTCTTTCTTTCTTTCTTTCTTTCTTTCTTTCCTTTCTTATTTATTATTTATTTATTGTCTCTCTCTCACAGAAATGATTGGGTGGAATGCAACAGTCCAATAAAAGAGTAGATATATAAAACAATCATTACTTAAAACATGATATAATTATTATTAAAACAACACTAAAAACTCTAAAAGAAGAACTAAGAATAACAAAATAATAAAATGGAGGGATGTTAAAAATGATGAGCCGTCTCACAAGTTCATCCATCCCCTGGTGTCCCCATGCCTGCTGACATAATCAGGTCTTGAGAGACCTTCAAAGGGATGGGTGAGGCTGACCTCAACTCTGAGGTGAAAAGATTCCATGATGCAGGCACCAAAAAGTTGCTCTTGCCTAGAGCTCACAAAATGTAACTCCTTAGATAACAGAACCTGTTGCATCCGACGGGATGGGCAGATAAAATTGGGAAGAAGTGGTCTCTCAAAAACTGATCTCATGCTATTTAAATCTTTAAAATACCAGACCCAGACACAAACTGATAACCAATACAGTTTGCACAGCAGAGGTATAACATGCAATCTACCAGAAATTCACATAACTTCTCACACCAGGTGCCCACTTTAAGGGTAGCCCCATGTGCAACATATTGCAACTGTCAAACTGAGAGTTGACTTGGCATGAATGATTGTGAGTAGGGCCCCTTAATCCAGGAATATATATGCCTGATGTATAATGCAAAAGTGTAAGAGTCCTCTTAACCATGATAGCCACCTGTTTCGTGAGCAGGAATTGTGAGTCCAGAAGTCCTCCTGATTGCACACAGGTTATATTTGGGGCAATGTGATTCCATTCAGCATCAGATATGATCTAATCTTAAAACCAGATTGCCCCCAAACCAAAGCCATTCAGTCTTGTCAGGATTCAGTTAAAGTCTATTGTTCACCATTCAAACTCTGAATGAACAGGTCTCACATACAGTGTCCTGCAGCGCGGCATCTCTGAAAGTTGAAAGACGATGTGCACTGATGATGTTACCTAGTTTAGCTAACAAAATGCTAAGGCAAGAAAATAACTAAGCTCAGAGAGCACCAAGGACCCTTCCTTAGAGATGCAGGGTGGAAAATGGTCACCCACGTACTAAACAGAACCACAAGTCCTGAATATTGGACATTCTGGCTACTCCAGAATTTAAAATTATAACCTTGACTTAATTTACAGGATTTATAGGCTCTAAATCAGAGGTGGGTTGCAAATCCCGGTGCTACCAGTTCACTTGTGTTCACACGCATGTGCAGAAGCATCCGGGTGGGTGGGCAGTGCCTCCCACCACCACCACTACTGGTTCGCCCGATCCAGGCCGAACCAGGAGTAACCCACCTCTGCTCTAAATTAACTTGATTTGTTTATGGTTTAAACAATTTAAGCCAATGAAACAATACCATACGTATCAATCTGATGAGGCAAAAAGAAATCTCCATACTGCACTGTTTCTCATACTTCATTCAAATGAACTGGTTTAAATCAAGCTATTTCTGCATTACTTGCTTGTGTTATACTATATAAACTGCAGACAGAAATAGAAAATATACAGCTTGAAGAAACTGAAGCAGTTGAAAGTCTGTACAATAACCGATTGCATTTTAATAGCACAAATAAAATGAGAACAGAAAACGCAAAAAGCTATTCTCCCCTCCCCCCAGGAAATATTTTTGCAAACCTGCCCAAGGTCTGCTATTGATCTTTTTCCATGGAGCAAAGTTATATCAATTTATGGAATAGCTACACCTCCCTATCCTTCAATCTGTACCCGCCATTTGCAACAGGATAAATTCTGTGTGTAATGATATAAAAAAACTGCAGTCAGAGCAGATAATGAGATGGTTTTCAGAGTCAACTGACAATGAAACCAAGTCAGATTCAGGCTGCAACTAGACTGCCTTGTTTCTTTCTATTTTGAGTAGCATTTAGAAAGATGGGAAAATATAAAGTATCAGAAAATTAAATGTGAATCTTTAATCTGAGTAATTGAAGTCTGCTGTTGTAATTTATTAATATTCTCAAGCAAATTTCAAGTTATAGCCCCACCTTGCACCTTACCTGTGTTAGGGTTATAATAATTTCCATCATTCACAAGGACTTTGTTAAAATGTATCACACCCACATCTTCAGGGAAAGGCTTCTTTGTAAGGCCAGCAGAAAAAGACACCAAAGAAGTAAAAGCTCCTACTAAATTGGAGAAAAAATATATAATTTAAGTATAAGTATAATCTTTATTGTTATTGTACTTAAATACAACAAAATTGGTTTAAGTGTGTTTAATTGTATTTAAATGTGTTTAAGACAAATATTAATATCGTTAAAATATTGTATGGTATTAAAATATTAATACTATACAAAGAGTGCTGAATTTATTTATTTATAAATCTTATACCTATTTTTCTCCTTAAATTAGAAAGTCCTTAACTATATGAAACTTGAGTACTTGAATACTTTCAAGATACTGATTTTATGTTTCTCTTCTTTTAAAAATCCTACTCACCATTTTTGCTTGCTTAAACTCACATTCACCATTTTATCCATGTGCAAAATATATGACATACATATTTTACCCATACAAAAAAAATCACATTTCGTTTTTTTCATTCATTATTTCCTATGCCACTGTGCCATATATCCATTTTTAGCATTACTCACTGAACTACAGGATAAAAAAGAAAATCACAAACTTTCTTTGTAAACAAAAAGAAAGCAATAAATGGGTATTTATTTCTCTCTCGACTTGCTTCCATTATCCTTAAGTACAGTTTGAGATCATTTCATATTTTGAAATTATGTTAAGAGATGTATTTTCTGAACAAGATTTCATCAGATAAGATTTCTAGAAATAGTATTTATGGTATAAATTGTTTCAAATTATCAGCAAGTATAATGTGGAAATTAGCTTCAAGAAATTAAGAGAAGCAATAGCATTACCTTGTGGAGATGGCGATTTGGGTGGGTTTGGATAACCTGTAAGAACATATATGGAAAACATATTTTAAAAATAATTATTCTCATCTCTCTGTCCCTTTTTACAAGTGCAGCCTTCAAATAATTTTGTGGAGTGGTCTTTTCAAGCTCAGTGATTTGAGAACTGCTATCTGAAATGAAGAATTTGTATAGTGTAGCAAGAACTTTCCCTTTTGCTCTAGAGCAGAGGTGCCAATTGCCAATCATGGCAATTTTAAGACCTGTGGACTTCAACTCCCAGAATTCTCCACCCAGCCATTAAAGTTGCCAAGCTTGGACATTCTTGCTCTAAAGTGAGAGACAAAGACTAAGAGAAGTCAAGCATGGAGACAGAGTAAGAAAAGTTACATTGTTTCTCAGCAAAAAAAACAATTAAGGATATAGTTAGCAGCTACTATCTTAACACCTCTCACTATAATTCCAAGAGAAACGGATGCTGAACTGTTGGAGAAATTTCCAAGGAGGGGTTGACTTCTGAGTACTGAGTTTCAAGTCTGGTCATTTTGTTAAGGAATTCAGATAATAATATTTGATACTCTGTGAAAGCTGGTTAAATTTAGCGGGTTTCAGTCATGAATGGAAAAATAAATAAATTATAAAACATTAATATCATCATTAGAGACTTGTATTTATCCTGAACTAGCAGCAGTTAATAGTAGATTGTGCTGAAATCACACAGCACTTCTTCTTACTGTTGATTAACCCCAAGTAACCATCCCTTTTGATGTACCGGAAGAATTAACTTCCTTCTTAATGGATTTAGACAAGCTCCAAAGTGGTATTTCAAAAACCTTAATAATATTTAGTCCCACTTCCTCTGTATTCCATTTGCATCTATGATTCATTCCAACAATGGACTGCAGTGACAATCTTCTCTGACAGTGAACTTAGCAGGTAAAGCTTACAGAACTGGGCTCCCAAATGATCACTGGAAAACTAAAGGGAGGATATAATTGCCCTTAAGGATCTTGAGATTTTCATATATATTCAAAGACAAATTCTTTAAAATAATAAGGTAAATTTATTCAAAATATCATGAGGGCTGAGCTATGGAATGTTAAAAATAATTTGATATATATAAAAATAAAAAAGAATGCAAAGCGAGCTGGCTGAAAACCTGAGTAAAAGCACTTATACTGGGAATCAATCTCTCTCTCTCTCTCTCTCTCTCTCTCTCTCTCTCTCTCTCTCTCTCTCTCTCTCTCTCTCACTCACACACACACACACACACACACACACACACCAAATATGGCTTCCCATTTGACATCTTTTTCATGATGATATTGTTCATATTTACCTATGCCTAATCAACACTGATGACATTCAATGCAGAATGAGCATTAACTTGATTTCATCAGTGACTTAAAAGAACTGATCACAGTTCAAAATGCTGATTTCCTCACCTGGTGCCCCTGCGTATCCTTCAGATATAAGCATATTATTCTGGCCGTCCTTCCCATTTATTCTTTTTGGCAGTCCTTTTCTTGACCTTAGAAGAGTACCAGGAGGGCCTGCCTGTCCAGCTTCCATCAGTAACCCACTAGATCCAGGCAAAGAAGAGACCCCTGGTTTTGATGGCTCCATCGGGATTCTGGAATCTGATGACTGAAGAGGTATTCCTTGCAATGGGGGCTGTATAATTATTTGTGGACGCGATGGCTGCAGAGGTATTCTTAATTCTGGAATTTGTACAGGTGTTTGAACTCGGGAGGGATGCAGATGCACTTCTGTTTGTGACTGTGCAGGAATCCTTGGCTGTGATGGTGCTGGAAATTTGCCTGGCTGAGATGACTGTAATGGTTTTGTTGGATCTGAATGTGGCTGAGGAATTTCTCCTTGTTCTTTCTCCTGTTCCTTTGCTAACAGCACTGATGGTTTTTCATCTAAAGATATATAGAGAATAGAAAATCCTCCAGTTAGATACAATAAAATATCAGAATTAACATATTTATGACATCTGTAACATTAAAAATATAACACCGAAGTGCAAGGCTGATGATCATATGCTTCTCTTTTATAATGAAAGGATCACATCAAGCAACCAATGAACCATAGTTATTAAGCAAGAGACCTAAATTCTTTTCAAAAGAGAAACCAGATACAAGTAGTCCTCGGCTTATGATGACAACTGGGGGCAGAATTTATATCAGTAGGTGATACACTGGTAAAGCAAGATGACACATGACTACACCAACAGCAATTCTGGCAGTCTTGGTTGCCATCATAATCCCAGGACCATGCTTGTCTTTATGCAAGGGCACTCCATGGCCATGATATGAGAAAAGGCAGGAGTCGCAGACAAACAGTCTTGTGGGTGAGAGCTAAGGGCAGATGGCAAGGAATGTGAATGGGCAGATGGATGCCAAAGGCAGATGCTAGTGAGTTAGTGGATGCTAGTAAGTGGAGGTGAATGGGTGCATGGTAGGAATGCAGGTGTAGGAAATCTGTCAATCACAAGATCATCCAGATGCTTTATAACTGGGGCACATTTTTACTTGCAATGAAGTTAATATTGTACTATATGTAAATAAAATCATAAATGGTAGTCACATGATTTTTCACTTAACTATGTCACTTTACTTAATGACTAAAGTAGAAGTAAGGTTGCAAGTCCAGTTGTGGTCATGTGAATTATTGTTCTGAGCAAGGACTACCTATACCAGCGATGGCAAACCTTTTTGGCTCATGTGCCATAAGTGGGGGGAGCGCAGGGGGGGGTCGTGCATGGGCGTGCCGCACCCATAATGCAACATGCGACACCCCTCCCAGTGTGCATGCATGCATGCGCGCATGACAGGAACTCCCCCCCCCCATTCTGGTTTGTCCGTTGGGCCATTTTTAGTCCTCTGGAGCATTCAAGGAAGCCTACGGAAGGACCCTGAAGGCTCTGGAGGGCTTAAACTGGCCCTATGAGCAAACCGGAAGTCCATTCCCAAACTTCCAGTTTGCCCATAGAGCTGTTTTTTTGTGCTCTGAAGGCTTTAGGGAAGGTCCTGAAGCCTCCGGAGGACCTCTGGGGGATAGGGGGGGCTGTTTTCGCCCTCCCCAGGCTCCTATAAAGCCTCTGGAGCCTGGGGAGGGGGAAAATGGCTTTAAAAAAGGCTGAACTCAGTTGGCCAGTGCGTGCATGCGCGCTGGCCAGTTTACAGGGCAACACCTTGCATGCCCTGACAAATGGCTCCACGTGCCACTTGTGGCACGGGTGCCATAGGTTCGCCAGTTCGCCATCCCAGACCTATACACTGTCAAAATGCTAACAGAAAAGTATCTTTAGCAGAATGGTTCCTGAACTCATCTTACAATCATCCATCAAATCTTCTCTGAGGACTGGAGAAACCTTCCTAAATAGCATTTGGGTAATGACCAAAAGTTCATAAAGGGTATGAATGAGCAGGTCTACTGGATCAGAGTGGCAAAATTAACACTAGATGGCAGAAATTAATTAGTTTCTCGGTCTCTCTGCTGTCATCGATTGATCATCCAAATTTTGACAGCCCAAATCTTGTAGTTCCACCAAGAATGAAGATGCATTAATTATTAAGGCAACACATAATTACAAATTATTTCCTTTTTAAATTACTGTTTGTCCTGCCTCCATTTAAATGATTTTTAAAAGGAAGAGACATCAAGGAAAATTTTATAGATCTGTGCCTCTATTCTGTCTCTGTCACATATTTTTATTTGATTATATTTGCACCGAATTGAAGGACAACTTTTAAGTAGTAATTCTAAAGATCTACTTCAATCTTCACTATATACTTCCACTGCACACTTTGAAAGAGATACAAATTTAAAACTGTACGTGCGTCTTTTGTGTTGGAAGTTATGATTGGAAATTAGTTCTTATTTGTCTAATATAAGAAAGGGATAGTAATGGGATGAGTTGCTATTTAATGTGCCAAGAAAAATAATGCATCCATGTTACTTTCACATCTGATGGAAGGAATGATGTAATTCATAGCTGTGTACAAGAACAAGAGGTCAAATCCTGCTTCCCCCAGTACAGTTTCTGAAAAGAAATGTAAGACTTATTGAAGTAGGGAGAAAACCTCCCAGAGTCTAGAATAAAAGAGAGATGCATGTTACTGATAAGAGGATGGAAAGAAAAGACACATGTGATGCCAGGAAAGGAAACTAAAGAAAACTGGTTTCTTTTTAAGTGATAAAAATATATAATCCTGGAGGTTAAAGTACTTCTTAACATTATTAATTTTTATCCCTATATTATTATTTTATAAGTAACCCAAGATACAAACATACATTACATTTCTTCCCCCTCCTATTTTCTCCTTAAAAACAACAGCCCTATGAGGTGGGTTAATGGAGAGTGACTGGCCCAAAGTTACCCAGATTTCCATTTTGCTTTTTTACTTAGCATGTACATTATGTTTTCTGGTTTGTATTAAATCCTTTTTATGAATTTTTGAAATATATTTTCTTCAGCAAGGGAGAAATAAGAAAATAAGTAAAAGGAACTGCACATTCTTTTGTTCCAAGGATAATGACAAAACACCATGAATCATGTTCTCTGGTCAGTAATAACAACTCTTACCAAATAAGCACAAATATGCAGAAATGTAAAGATCAAATATTATATTTAGAGATTAAATTTAAATATATATTTACCTCTCCAGCAAAGATTGCTACTACCAAACAACATTGAAAAACAGGTATATATACACCCATCCATGTGATAACACTGCACTAAATGCTATTTTGGCCTTTTGGATCGCTGATATCACACACAGCTCCATTGAAAGGCCAAATGGTAAAGCAGGTCACCATTTATAGACAAAAAAATGGTTAATAATCTAAACAGGCCAAAACTTATTTCAAACCATATTCATATCAACCTCATTCTTGTGTGGTGTTAAACGGTCTATAAACAAGCACACATCTCTATGTAAAGCTAGAAAGGTAAGCAGTACTTATATACAAAATTGTTCTGTCCCCCCTTCACAGCTCTTAACAAACAGCAAGCAGACAAACTTAAAAGGAAGTCTTTTTATCAGTTCTCGGCTCAAACTGGCTGCGAGCCCAAAAATAACATAAATAAAGTCTCTAACGAGATAACCAAATACCAAACAAAAACTCTTAAACGTAATGCACTTCTCCAAGTGTAGCCTTGAATCCGGGTTACAGGAAACACAAAGCACTTATCCAAGTGTATCTTACATAAACCACGATCAAGCAATGTTGTACGAACCAAGGAACGCACAAAGGAACGTTGACTCCTGCAACTAAGGTGTGGCAGCATCCGTCCTTTTATCTCCAAAACCCCACTAACAAGCCCCAGCTGCATCGCTAATCTTGCATTCCAAAAAGACTCACAGAAGACTGCTGCTGAGTCACAACACAAAATGCTTTGTTTTCACTGATAAGTTGATTAATAGCTGTCATCCTTTGCCAATTAATGCAAAATAACATTGACTAAACAGTTAGCAATTCTATTTATACAAAATATAGAAAAGCCTGATTTGTGACCGCAATTCTGAAAAATCTTATCAACTATCAGGATATGCTATCTCATAAAGTGACTGATAATTTAAATGCAAGGTATTTGTTAGGAACTGGGAACTGAAATAATTCAATAAATCATACTTAAGTGTTGTGGCCCGGCAGGAGCCGTTGGAGCTGCCACCAGACTCCAACAGCGAGGGATCTTATAAGTCGGCCCTGGAGGAGGGGGAGGACCCTGGACAGGGTTCCGACTCCGAGCAGGGCGAGGAGAGACTGGTTGGACACCAGGTGATGCCGGAGCCTTGGATCAGTGGGGAGGAGACAAGAGTGAGTGATCCAGAAAACACCTGTGAGTTGTTCTGGGATGCACACCATCGAAGGGCTACTCGCTGTCAAGAACAACGGCATAATTACAAGAGGTGATTACGCTCAGCTGATGCTCATTAAGATCCTCTCCTGATTATAAAAGAGACTGCTTGTGCCACGCCGTTCTGCAGAAGTCAACGTTAAGGACTAACAAGAAACAAACTTGGCAGGCTGGATTGCTGCCAGAGTTTGTTTGCATTGCTGCCAAGTTTTGTAGGACTTGCTGCCAGAGTGCTTATCTCTTTGTTTATGTGGCTTGCAGCCAACGAGCGTCTTGACTGATTAAAAGAAACCTTCTCATTTACGTTGGTTTCGGCTTTCATGCCTGGACGGAGGAAGGGGGTCAGAACACTTAAGTATCTGTAAATGTACTGTGTGAACACAGCTTGTATATAAGCTCTGATACAGATTCTTACTGACAGAAATAAATATTGAGCTGCACTTGTTTTTCTAGGCAGGGAATTTATATTTATAGAGCTGTTTTGTATATTTGTCTACAATGGGAGCGATTGGCAAAATAACCATTTTTATCTACATCTCTATTCTATATTTTCTAATATTGTTTAGTTGAAAACTGACATTATTTAATCCTTTTCTTCTGATATATTGAACATGAGTTTCCATGTACAAAATAGGCATGTATGGTACTGTGAATCCTTGCCATTAATTAATCCTATTTTAGTGGTTTGCCTAGCACTTTTGACCTGATATTCCATTTTCATGGAAAATAAATTTGCTCTCAATCTACATTTTCACATTTTGAGCAGTTTTTGTCATTTTAAGGATGATCTCCATAATAGCTGAATCATCTTTATGTGACCAAGCATCTTACTACCTTAAATGGAAGTGTTGATTAAGCAACCAAATAAGACTTTGGTTCATGTTTCATACATACAGTCTATTCAACAATATTCATTAAGCTGTCAACATATATTTGAGTTGAGTCATTTAAAATGTCCTTGGCTCCATTGTGCTTGAAGTAAATAAAATAAACTATTACATGAAATCAATATATTTTGCAGCCTAGAGAAAAGCACTGCAAAAAATCCGGGCAAAGAAGCAAGTGATAGAAATGTTTAATAAAGACAACAAATAAAATTTAAAATGTTGTATGCTCAGTTTTGAGTAAGATAACTTCTGCTATAATATAAAAAGTATATGTACTGTGTTTCCCCAAAAATAAGACCCAACCGTAAAATAAGCCCTAGCATTTTTCAGGATGCTCATAATATAAGTCCTACCCCCCAAATAAGCCCCAGTTAAGATCGTCAGCCAGACAGACACATTTAGTACCATATTTTCCCCCAAATAAGACTTAGCAGGAAAATAAGCTCTAATATGTCTTTTGGAGCAAAAATTAATGTAAGACCCAGTCTTATTTTCAGGAAAACATGGTAGATTTCTGAAATACAATTTTTTTTATATTGAGTATATTATGTGGTGAGAGTCAGTTTGTTTTAGTGATTCAAAGCACTTGATAAAAGCCAGGACACTGAGTTCTAGTCCTGCCTTACGTATGAAAGCCAACAGAGTGATTTTAGGCCAGTATCATGCTATCAGCCCTAGCAAGAAGGCAATGGTAAACCTCTTTCAAAAATGTTATTAAAATATTAGCAAGAAAATTGCATACATCTCTTTATGTAGTCATCATGCTCAAGATCAATTTGAAAGCACCAAAAAAATTACATGTGGCAAATGCCTAAATAGATATTATTTTCTTCTTTAGTGCTCACAATAATTTTTGTGAGAAATCTGCACAATGGTATTGATATTTACCTGACTGAACAGCTAACTGCTACTGCTTTTCCAAGTTTTTTCTAAATTTTAAAGAATATTTATAATTCTGGGTTGCAAAAATCTGTGAAGCTATTAGATGGCAGCAAAGAGTATTCTGTATCTCTGCTGCCATATCAAAGTCAACTGGGATTTTGCAGCTCCAGATATTTGCATTTTGTAATACATTTAAAGTTATGAAAACATAGTGACTGCATTCACCTAATATTGGCTGATTAAGCAGAGTCATTACTGGATTATTTGAACTACTCAGGAAGCCAAAGTTGCGGGTGTGGGGAACATAAAAGTCTCCAAGAAGCCAATGGCAAACTACTTGTCAATGCAACAGTCCAGCTTGACTCAATGGTGACTACTTTTACGTTAATAGTGCATGTAAAGCAATAATATGATATCTGGCACAAACTGACACAACATTGAATGTCTGGACTTAAGTAAAGAGCATTAGTGCAAAACATAAGGGAAAATTTGACATTTTGTTCTATTTCCCTTGTTGTCTAATAAAACTGCTACTTTATTTAACACTATTAATTGTATTTTTAATTTTAAAAATAATCTATAGAAAAGGCAAGGCAACTTACATATAGAAGGCTGAATTTTCTTCGGGTTCTGAAGATCAATGGCAAATTTGTGAAACTGGCTATTAAACTGTTGGGTAAAATTTTTGAGGCTAAGAATATCTTTTGAATGGGATATTACAGTTATGTTCATCTGATCAAAACAGTTCCAGAGACTGGAGATGTGTCTGTTTACTCCCTCCTTTATCTTTTGAAGGCTGCTAGAGACAGAATCTAGTTTATTGCAAGTTTTCTCAACATTTGATACTTTATCTTCCAAGTCTGAGATGCCAGATATTTTATCCTTACATTTGGTCAAGTTAAACAATTCTTCCCTATTCAGTTGATTTATCTTTTTGTTCAAGTGATTGCAACAATTATTGTTTTGGTGAATTGTTTGATTGTTCATCATTTTCTGTATTTCATCTGTTTTTCTGAGTAACTCAAGCTGTGTCTTTCCACACGTAGAATTAATACCTAAAAGTTGTTCTTTACAGCCGTTTAAATCATTCTGAAGGAGTTTTACATCTTTATCAATAGCATGCAGACCAAACCGAACTATTCTCAGATCCTTATGAAGTTTATGAATGTCACGCTGAGTGCCTTTAATTAAACTGAACTTTTCACTCAAAGAGCTATTGAAAGATTTTAAAATATCAGAATTGTCTTTTGTTTTCAAAAATAATTGATCATATTTACTGTTAGTGTTTTCTATTCCTTTCTGAAGACTTTCCAAATACTGTGATAAAGATTGGCAAACTTCTTCAGTGTGTTGTAATTTGTTCTTCATAAGATTAATCTCCAATACAATGCGCTTATTTTCAGATTCTGAGTTGTTCTGCAGTGTTGATCCTTGAGTAATATATATATCATCTGGACTGGTAACATTAGCAATATCAAGAATAGTAGAACCTAGTTTGCTTTCTATTACTTGGAACTTTTTGTCAAATAAGTCCCTTACTTCATCTGTTTTAGTAGCTATAACATTACGGAGAGTTTCCTCAATGTAAAAGCAATGTTCTTCAGCATTTTTCTCAGTAACATTAATCCTTGCTTCTATTTCCTCCCATTTTTCATCAAAGTTGTCTTCTGAATATGGAGTGGAAATATGTTTTATTTCATTATCTATCCTGGCATTTAAAATTTTATTTGCTTCTGCAATTTTCTCTATCTTTTTATCCAAAGTACTCATCTGTTCTCTAATATCGTCACTGCAACATGAATGGTTTAATGGTACTTCGATAACATTCTGTAGATTTTGAATTTGTTTTCTTAGGTCATTTTCTTTTTCTGCAACAGATTCTCTAAGTCCTAAGAAATTGGCCTCATGATCATTACAATATTGTTGAATATCTGTCAACTTATATTCACAGGAATTTTTCACATCTGCCATTTTCTTTTCAAATCCTTCCAACATATCCTGTCTCAGGGCTTCAAATTTAGCATCTATGTATTCCTGGTACAACTGACTGTTGGGCATTGTTATTGTTGGTCCTTGGGCTGCTTCTTGGAGCTGCTTTAATTGCCCTTCATAGTCATTTACTTTCCCATTCAGTTGTTCCAACCTATTAATTTTGGCTTTCAGGCCATCCTCTATTTTATCTTCTTCAGATGTTAGTCTTTCTGTTTCAGGTTTGTATGAGTCATTAGTGTTCAATGGATATTTATTCTCTGTTTTTTCCTCCGAAGTACTGTCCAATCCTGGATGATCATGAAGGTTGTTCAACCAAGATATTTCTCTCTGACTTGCATCTTCTTGCACAGTAACTTTTGGATTTTTATCCACATTGGTTATAGCAGACTGAAGTTCTAGCACAGTCTGTGTAAGCCGGAATAATTCATCCTCCAGAAACTGTATTTTTTTATCTTGTGAATCTTCTTGTTTTTGCTTTGGTCTAGAATCTGTAGAGGAAAAGTGTGGCACTCTTTTAATTATCTTTTTCAGTACTAAACAATAAAAAATGAGCACATGAAAAAAAATGACTTAGTCACATTTTTGCAGCTTGAAACATTTCATTACTAAGAAAACACATAAAGAAAGGAGTCATAGAATACATAAATACCTATCATGTAAAAAACTCAAAACCAACTAAGAGACTAATTCAAAAGGCAAAAGGGAAATTTTCTAGACCAGATGGCCAGATAAACTGACTAACAGCTTATTAATGGAGATATGGAAAAATATACGTTGAATAATGTCTTATCATAGCAAATGGAATTTTTGTAAGATGGTTATAATTATAAAAGACCCAGTAGAATTTTAGCAGACTGACTGAAATAAAAAAGGCAAAATAGTTATAGCCATTAAAAATAAGAACACTAAGATATACCATATTTTTCAGAGTATAAGACGCACCAGAGTATAAGACACACCAAGGTTTTGAAGAGGAAAATTTTTTAAAAAAGTTTTTGCACTCTGCAAACCTCCCCAAAATGGCTTGTTTTTCGCAAACACGGGCCCGATTTTCCCCCAAAAAAGGGATAAATAGTCTTTAGGGAGCTTGCAGAGTGCTCCTAAGGGGCAAGGTGCAAAATGAGCAAAAAATGGCCCGTTTTTTTGTTTTTTAAAAACAGGCATGCATAGCCTTTAGGAAGCTTATAGAGTGCTTGGAGGGGGGTAAAACTGAGCAAACAATGGACCGTTTTTTGCTCATTTCTGCCCTCCCCAGCCCCCAGGGACTCTCTAAAAGCTTCCTAGAGGCTCTGCATGGCCATTTTGGTGAAGGGGGCGGGGTTTCGGGAGGCAAAAATGCTGTGTTCTGTGTATAAGACGCACCCAGATTTTCAGCCTCCTTTTTGAGGGAAAAAGGTGCTTCTTATACTCCTGACTTTATGACTACAATTAGGATAAGCAGCTCCGTCACTAAATGCTACATTATAAAGTGAAAGATCATTGACCCTATTCAACTTACATTAGCTGTGCTAGTCATTATGTAAAGCACCTGCAGTCATTAAGTGTGACATCATGTGCTTGTGACTTGCAAATTACTGCTGGCTTGCCTGTAGGAAGCCGCAAATGACAATCAATTGACAGTGGGTATCTTGCAACTGTTATAAGTTTAAAAATTGGTCATAAAACTATTGTTCTAGCATTGCCACAAATTAAAACAGTTGCTGAATGTTGCAGTCATTAACCTGAAACTACCTATGTATAATCCCCAAAGGACATATACTTTCCATTTTTAAAATATTACTCATATTTATATAGTAAATTGATGAAAATTCTAGAGATTTTAAAAGCTGAAAATGACCTTTCACTATTGATAACTCACAACAGTTATTACTCTTTCTTTTGACTATGAATAAGATCAAAAGATGCTTTTGAATATGAGTAATGGAATGGCTTTTCTGTGGAATGGTGTAAAATATATATTAATACACATGCTCCTAAACTCTATAAGCTCTATAATCAAACTCTATAATATGAACTTTGAAAATGAATTTTTATCTTCTTCATTTAATGAAACATATATTGCAGTTATGCCAAAATCGTAAAAATTATATGCCAAGTGCTAATTATGAACCAATTTCATTGTTCGCTATAGATTTAAACACATAGCTACAAAACTTCAGGTGAATTGCCATGGGAAATAATTTTCTTACACATAAAGTAGAAATGATGTAGAAAATAACACATAAAATAATGTAGGAATAACCTACTTCTCAGAGTTAACAGGACTAAGAAATCTAGCTAGCAAAGCAAAGAACATTAAACAATAAAAGGGTGGTGTAAAATTAAGCAAAAAAGACCATGCATATGAAGAGCTAAAGAAACATTTACCCAAGCGTGGCTTCATATCATTGGGTGGAAGTTCTGCTGGGTAAGCTATTGATCTTGGCTTTTCTGCTACAGCCTCTTTGCAATCTACACCCATGTATCCAGGACAACACCTCCACTCTAATTCGGTTACCATCTTGTATGTCAAAATATATTTAGGCCTCAAACTTGTTCGATACCTGTAATGAATTAAAAGTAGCACATTGAACTATTTTATTGTTTTATCCTTTCAGCAAACCATGTAAGTAGAACAAATATAATAATTAAAATTAATTATCTTTTAGGCATACCAAGATGTATCTATCATTCCTTAATGTAGATTGATTATGGAACCAACTACTGTACCAGAGAGCTGATGGATTATCCTTTGCTGACTGTGTTCATGCAAGGCCCTTATAGCCATCTGTCAAGGATGCTTTAATCTGGATCCCTTTATTCATCAGATGTTGGACTTGATTATCTAAATCACAAGTATCAAGCTCGTGGCATCACATTGCCATCACGTGACGTTTTTCTCATTCGCGGAGCTGGGATGGGCGTGGCCTGCACATGACACATCCAGCCCACGGGCCGCCAGTTTGACAGCTCTGAACTAAATGGCTCTTCAATCTCTATAATTATTTCAGGTGAACTCTGGCCTATAACAATAATAAATCCATTCTTTCTTTCTTTGAGTGAAATGAAAATTTGAATTTTACCACAGATACAGTATGTATGAAGAACATGGGGAACATAATAAAATATTGGTTTTCTTCAGACGCAATGGTACACAGAGAAAGACACATACACAGATTCATAGATGTGCTAATTAGATTAGAGATAGTAGCAGCAGCATTCCAAAATATTTGAAGTGACTCACAATAGAAAATAGCAAATACATTGGGATGCTGATAATACATCACATATTGTGCATGAACAAGCTTACAGGGATATCTGGAAACAGCAATGTGAACCTTTCAAAGGGTATAACTACCTTGATTGTTAAAAGAGTTGCTTCATTCATGTCCCCACATGTTGCAAAGCACCTGTTTGAATTATTTGTATGGAATTAAATCACACAGTTGTTCTCAGAATACTGAATTCATAGCTGGATTATCAGACTAGCACACACTTGCACATACAGGTAGTCCTTGACTTATGACCAGAATTGAGCCCAACATTTCTGTTGCTAAGTGAAACATTTGTTAAGTGAGTTTTGCCTCTTTCTGCAACCTTTCCTGCTTCAGTTCTTAAGTGAATCACTACAGTTGTTAAGCTAGTTACACCGTTGTTAAGTGAATCTGCCATTTCCATTGACTTTGCTTGTCAGAAGGTCATAAAAAGTGATCACATGACCACCACCACCCCCAGGCATTGCAGCCATTATAAGTATGAGTCAGTTGCCACGAATCTGAATTTTGATCATGTGACCATGGGAATCCTGCAATGGTCATAACTGTGAAAAACAATCATAAGTCACTTTTTCAGTGCTGTTTAACTTTGAACGGTGACTAAACAAACTGTTGTAAGCTGAGGACTACCTGTATACTGTCTCACAAATGTTAATGTTTACATGACCTATGCATGTTATCTTCTAAAATATAATATTTAAAGTTTCCTTCAAAATCAAATGAAGCTGCAATTCCTTTTGAAAACTAAAGGATCCTACACAAATCTTTGCACCATTTTAGAAACAGCTTTGAAACGATGTGATTTCTAGTTTTGAAAGTTGCATCATTTTTTCCTGACTTTTCTATATTATTTGAAAACAGGGAAATTCTGTTTATGTACACTAAGCACAAGTCTTTAGTGCATAAAACAAAAATAAATTCCAATTATATAAAATATTATGTTATAATCATCGCTAAGACATCTGAAAAACAAATGTATTATTAATTAAATAAACAGATGGGGGCAATTATGTATAGAGTACTTTCATTCAGAAATAAATTCCAGTGTCTGATACATAAAGGACTAACTTTTAGCTGAAATGTAGAAATATGTAAACAATACTTGCGATGGTAGAAAACCTAATATCCTGACCACCCACAGCTTTCCCTGTGTTCTGTTCTTACCCACAACATATACCCACTTATTATTGCACAAGTAGTTTAGGCTCTCTTTAAAACTCTCTGAAGTAAATGGAATATGATGTTTGATTTAGAGGTTTAGAAGGATATCTCTACCATAACACTGTTTAAGCTTGCATCAAACTTCATGGGCTTCATATACATAAACCTGTTTCTATATTAAGACTTCAATATAAGGGATGAGAAAATTGAGTAAAATTTTAAATAAGGCTTTTACAAAATTAAAAAAAATGTATATTTGCAATTGCTTTAAATGATTTCTATTTTTGACATGACTATACAAGCATCTATCGAAAATTGATGTCTTAATAGTATTAGGAATTTCCTTTTAATATGCTATATCAGTTAAAGCAGATGATGGAAATTGAACTTTACATGATTAAAATGCTATGAAATCCACTGTACAACTTGCTTTAGCAGTGGAAAGTAAATATAATGTTTCCCAAACACTTATATTTTGATCCAAGTTTAAAAATAGCAGTAAAACTATGATGATTTTAAAGTCTGTCTTTTTATGTCCTTAACACACAACTACATGAAAATCACTATCCTAACAAAACAATCTCAGCTTATTTTTCTTAAGGACAATGCTTCACTCAATACTTAGTCTACCAATTTATACATAGTAAAAATAGTTACTTAATATTAGAACTACAAATTTTATTATACCACAGAAGTGAAAATTTCATTCCTAACTTATTACCCATGTTCATCATTAATTTGATGAATCATCTGCAAGATATTGAAGTCTGACCTTTCTGAATCATTTCTTGATAAAAATAGATTGTGGCATTAAAAGGTATAGAAAATTATTTGATCATGAAGAAAATCATATCTACAGTACAAGGAAAATATAATTCAGTGTTAAGCCTGGTGCCCAATGCCACTATTTTCAAACTGAAATAAAAAAGGAATGTTTTAAATATATATCTGAAAAATTATGACTGATCATATATTTTAAAAATCATATCTAGTTTCAATATGTAATTGTAAACACTCAAAAATTAGCTCTATAGCACCCACATGGGTGTTATTGTTTTTACAACTGCAGCATTTATACTGCAGTTTTAGCATATAATACCCAACCACCGCATGCGCCCTTCCCCCTGCATGTGCATGTGAGATCCCCGCATGTTCACCGTACACCCCTGTGCATGTGCGTGTGCCTCCCACATGCGCCCCATGTACCCTCCCCACATGCACCCCCCCATGCATACATGACAGAGACCCGAAAACCAGCTGGCCGGTGGGAGTGGAGCTGAGCTGGTAGATGGCTCACAGAGAGGGCTCTGTGTGCCACCTGTGGCACGCATGCCATTGGTTCACCATCACGGCTCTAAAGGGTCCTTTTGCTTTCTGAGCTTAGTTGTTTTCTTGCAGACATTTCAAAATATGTAATATCATCAGTGCTACTAAAGAGTGGGGCTTCTCTCTCAGTTTATGTTCTAGTGGCTTGCCCCATCAAAATTGGTTGGGGTGGTCTTTTGGTTAGGCTGTTTACTATTGGTTTATTTGGCAGTTTCTTAATTGGGATATATTGGTTGTTAGTCTGATGTTAATCTTGGATTTAATCTATTCTCATCTGGATACTGATTACTGGTGGAAAAGGTGCTTAGGTCTTTTTGTTCCCTCTTTGGTTCATCGATTGTCTCTCTAGATATTGTAGTCTATAGATATTGTTTATGTCTGTGTGTCTATTGATGGCTAATTTATCAGGGTGTTAGACTTCTAGACATTCCCTGCTATTTTTGTTTTGATCTAATTGTAGTCTTACCTAGAATACGAGGATTGCACAACAATGACACATGTTTTCAACCTACTTCATTGTGCTGCATCTGGGGCTATGTTTGAAACAGTGGTGGGTTTCAAATTTTTTTAGAACCTCTTCTGTAGGTGTGGCCTGCTTTGTGGGAGTGGCTTGCCAGCCATGTGACCGGGTGGGAGTGGCTTGCCAGCCATGTGACCGAGTAGAAGTGGCTTGCCAGCCATGTGACTGGGTGGGCATGGCCAACTTGTAAAATGTGGTGAAACTCACTTAACAACACTTTTGCTTAGCAACCAAAATGTTGGCTCAGAAACTCTGGCATTTGAAGCACGCAAGTCTTAAAGCTGTCAAGTTACAAGACCCTTGCACCCCCAACCCTTTAGAAAAAAATCCCAGGGGTGTTCAAATTTGACAGCTTTAAGACTTGTGAACTTCAACTCCCAGAATTCCTCATCTCGCTCTTCATCTTGATGTGCGGACGGGCAGCGGGAAGGAGCTGGAACTGGTTCTAAACGGCACTGTAGATTTGTGGAACCTCTCCTATAGAAGAGGTTAGAACTGGCAGGAACCCACCCCTGCTTTGAAAGCTTCAATTAGTCAAGGATGTAGCAGCTTAGTTGTTAGGTAGGATATGGTGGTCTGAGCATTAACACCAGTATTCCAGACCCATGTTTTGGTTTTCTATCTGTTTCTGAGTGCAATTCAAAGTTCTGGTTTTGAACTTTAAAATCCATCATTCCAAATCACACTCCCAGAGGGAATTACTTTAACACCTCTACATGGTATATAGGGCTGCCTTTGAAAAGACTGCAGCTGATTAGAATGCTGCAGTGATGTAGAGGGTAGGTGTTACATGTCTGTTCCATAAACTGCATCGATTGCCAATTGGTTGCCGATTTTTTTCTGGGCACAATTCAAGCTGACCTTTAACATGGCATGGGGTCAGGTTATTGAGGGACTGTCTCTTCCCAATTATATCTACTTATCTCACCAGGTCAGGCAGGAGGGGTATGCTGCAGGTCCTGTCCCCAGTGAAGTTCCACCTGGCAGGATCCATATAACATGCCTTTTCTGCTTTAGCCTTCATTGGCTGAAACATTATTCCCCCAACGTAAGCTTAGTGTGTGTTTTCTCAAGAGTCTGCACCTCCCTTTGTATCTCATTCCCACAAGAAAGTGGTAGGCAGTTCCACAGGTCAGCTGAAATGGAGGAGGAGGAGGCAGCTTCCTGGGCTCTCATGAAAGCCGTTAGGGGAGGGAAAACTGCATAAGCCTATATTATATGTGGAAAAAGGAAGAATGAAAGATAAATTCAGATGTCTACTAGAGAGGTAGCCATAGCTGGGGGGGGGGGCTCTGGGGATCAAAGGGCGAAATCTATTTTTCCATGGAAGGAGGGACCCCTTGGGAACATGCTGGAATGGGGAGTAGTGGTACAGTTTTCCTCATGGTACGCAGCTCCCTTGGTTCCCCCTCTCACCAGAAAGCGGCATGCGGTGTCAGGAGGAGGAAGAGACAGAAACTTCACCTGGGGCTCTCCTGTGGGTTGTGATGGGAGAGAAAATGGCAAAGCCTATATTTTATGTGAAAAAAGGAATGGCTGTTCCTCTTTTGTTATGAGGCAGGGCTGGCTAGGGGTGCCGATAATGGGAAGACTCTCTTCCTTAGTGGAGAGAGGGTGTCCTTGGGATACATTGAAATGGGGAGTAAGGGTCAGTTTTCCTCAGTCTTCTGTTCCCCCTTGACCCAGCAAAGTGGCAGGCAGTTCTACAAGTCAGTTGAGGAGAAGGCAGAGGCGGCGGCTTCACTGGGACTCTCTTGGAGGTCATGAGGGGAGGGGAAATGGTGCCTCTATTATATTGGAAAGAAGAATGACCCAATGAGCCATGTGCTTTCTAGTGTACACACACACAAACATTATTTTCTTGCATTCAGCCAAAGAGTTCTACGCTTTATAGAGAAGAGAGTTTTTTTCACAAAAGGGCTTATTGCAGAACAGAAATGTGAAGTGTTATATAACTGCTGAAAACAGAACCACTCCCTTATTGCTGAATCCACAGCAGTTAAACATTCCCAAACCATGGAATCATATTTCCCATGAGATTTAACAAACTCACTGTGTTTTTAACTATAAGTCATGAGAAACTAAAATCACACAAAGGCAAACATTGTACTATTTAAAATGTTCCAATTATCCAGAGGATCAGGGGTACTTCCCAAAGCTTTTTTTTTCACAAGAGTTAAAAAATTGCCTTTAAAGTCTATTGGGGATTTCCTAACTGTTTCCTTTAGAAACATATTGTGGCTTCTTAATTATTAATTTCCTTTAGAAACATACTGTGAGAGCTCACAGGAGTGTTTGAAGTTATAAAATCTACCACCTGTGTTTTTCATTGAGATCTAAAGTTTGTTTTGAAATGATGCACTGCCTTCCTGAAATCAAATATACGAACAAACTCCTAGTCACATCAAGATGTGTGATAATACATTACTTATCTTTAGAACTTACCATATGAACAGAAAGTTCTGGCTTTGTTTTCTAATGTATTGCTTTCTTTGTTCATTTTTTAAAAAATTGCAATATATACACTAGCAGAGAATTGCTAGAAATCAAGTTGTTGGTGGAAATCAGTTTGTGGGATGGTCCCTGAAGTTTTCTTACCAAGATTTTTGAAAAGTGGCTTGCCATTGTCTCTTTCCTAGAGCTGAGAGAGAGTGACTGGCCTAAAGTCACCCAGTTGGCTTTGTGCTTAAGGCAGAACTAGAATGCAGTTCTTCAGTTTCTAGCCTGGTACCTTAATCACTACACCAAATTGGCTTTCCAGCCATTCTGTAGTATAATGAATTTGTATTCTCTATTTTTATTAATTTTGATACTAGGTAAAGTTAAAGATTCCCCTTGCACATATGTGCTAGTCATTCCCGGCTCTAGGGGATGGTGCTCATCTCCGTTTAAAGAGCCAGTGCTGTCCAAAGAAGTCTCCGTGGTCATATGGCTGGCATGCCTAAATGCCGAAGGCACATGGAATGTTGTTACCTTCTCAACAAAAGTGGTTCCTATTTTTTCTACTCGCATTTTTACATGCTTTCCAACTGCTAGGTTGGCAGAAGCTGGGACAAGTAACGGGAGCTCACTTCGTTACACAGCACTAGGGATTCAAACCGCTGAACTGCCAACCTTCTGATCAACAAGTTCAGCGTCTTAGCCACTGAGCCACCGTGTCCCAATTTTGATAGTACAGTATTATAAATTATACTGTATAAACCTTCTTCGCAGAAAAATGTACCTTTAAATTTTTCAGATGGTGTTTACCACATTGCACAGTATTGTTAGTAAAATACATGTGCCCGAACAAAAAGAACTTATGGGGGGAAAAAACTGGGCTCAATTTTTTCTATTCTTTCTGCAAAATAGTTAAATAAGCCAATTAAATAATGTCAGATTTATAAGTGGCTTCTCCCAGCTAATTTCTAAACTACAATTCTTAGCTTATAATTTTAAAGCAGGAAGTGAGCAAAGTAAAACTGAATGTGATGTTATTCTCTCTTCCAGCTGCATGCAATGTGTTCAACCAACTTTCTGCCTGTGCAAGTAATGCTGTCTGTTAGTGAATTATTCTTTCTTTCTTCCAAAATAATCATGAATTAGAAGCAGAGCAATGAACCTCTTCCTCTTCTTTGCATGCACCGAAGTTCTTTTGGGCAAGTTAACCCATTACTCAAAAGGACACCATCTACTACATGAGAAAGAGGGACCATAGCAAGAAAGTCATAAATATGCTATAACAAAGCAGGGTCTGGTATATATTACATCTAGCAAGTATGGTCCATTTTTCAAAGCTGATCACAATGACTGTGCAGCATATAAAGTCATATAAAAAGATTATGGGTCACTATGATGGAGAGAATATTAAGCCAGCAACACTCATTCAATTATACTGCTACATGAAGTTTTTCATTGTATTCCATTATCGTTTTAAACATTAATAGAGCATTAGCCTCTTCTTTAAAACATCAAATAAAGCTCGAATACAGATGTCTATATTTCATTTGGATAAAGAGGAAGCTAGTGTGAACTTCCAGGAAGTTGTGAATGATGCATGAGAGAATAAACATCTGTGCAAATACGATAAAAGGAATGTATTGTTCTTTTTTTTGACAGAGATAAGTAATATTAGGTCATAGGATGTAAAATCAAAAAGTTCATTCCACCCAGCAATCTGGGATTTACAAACAAACATGCCAAAAGACTGAAATAAAATATTTTATTTAAACTTTATTTAAATAAAGTTTTAAACACTTAACATTTTCTGTCTTTTCAATATCTTTATATCTTAGTTACATACCCAATGCAACTAATAAGCTAGAATATATTTTTAAAAATCTATTCCTGGTTCATTCTGGTACTTCATCCAACAATATTTTCTTGTATTTATTTTAAATATTGGGCCATTTGAATACATTATTAAAATGATATAATACTTCACCTAAAAAGGCAGACATAGGTTAGAGATTGATACATATATAATATTGTTTGTTCAGATGTAACCCTAAGTGAGGAATTATCCAAGTTTGTTCATGTAAGGTAACATCTTAGCCTAATTTATTTCTCCCTCCCCTTCTTTCCCTTTTATAAGCTAAAAGGAAACAGAAGAGTTTTATTTCCACTTCTGAGTATCTAGCTTTACATTGTTTCAACCCAGTCAACAGAAAGTTTCTTTTAAGTGGTACTGATTATGGGAAATATAATCTACAGAGAAAAAGGCACAAAGGGGAAAAAAACCACAGAGCCTTTAGGGAAAGAATGTATAATATAGAATAGAATAGAATAACAGAGTTGGAAGGGATCTTGGAGGTCTTCTAGTGCAACCCCCTGCTTAGGCAGGAAACCCTACACCACTTCAGACAAATGGTTATCCAACATCTTCTTAAAAACTTCCAGTGTTGGATAATTCACAACTTCTGGAGGCAAGTTGTTCCACTGATTAATTGTTCTAACTGTCAGGAAATTTCTCCTTAGTTCTAGGTTGCTTCTCTTCTTAATTAGTTTCCACCCATTGCTTCTTGTCCTGTCCTCAGATGCTTTGGAGAATAGCTTGACTCCTTCTTCTTTGTGGCAACCCCTGAGATATTGGAACACTGCTATCATGTCTCCCCTAGTCCTCCTTTCCATTAAACTAGACATATCCAGTTCCTGCAAACATTCTCCATATGTTTTAGCCTGCAGTCCCCTAATCATCTTTGTTGCTCTTCTCTGCAGAGTCTTTTTTACATCGTGGTGACCAAACTGGATGCAGTATTCCAAGTGCAGCCTTATTAAGGCTTTATAAAGTGTTATTAACACTTCATGTGATCTTGATTCTATTCCTATTTTTATGCAGCCTAGAACTATGTTGGCTTTTTTGGCAGCTGCTGCACACTGCTGGCTAATATATACTCTTCTTACATTCCTTTAGAATACTCAAGCCGTAGTTGGACACATATTTTCGTAAGAACTCAGGGTGAAAATGCACCTATGGTAAGTTCATGGGATTCATCAAACATAGCTGACACTGTTGTGCCAGGAGGCAGTTAGAGAAGACACTTGCAGAAGAGAAGCAGAGAGAGGACAGTTAACCTTTCCATCCTATCTTTTCCCAGGAACAACTCAAGACACTTTGCCTTATTTGGCAAACAAATCCCCACATCCCTAATTAGAAGAAAGACAACTGACATAAAGAAAAGACAGAGGAATCCTGTGCCCTCCATTCTTCATATTGCCATTTCCCTTGTCAGCAACAAGCTAGTTACAATCACATTTGCAGTTTTGCTGTCATTTTAGATATAATTTTATATTTGAAATTCAGAATATTACAAAAATTGGGTTTGATAGATTGAGAGGCAGACCAAGACTATGTAAATTGCTCTTGGCATTGAAACAGTGAGATTTACTTGCTAGACTTTCTCAAATATGGGAATAAAGTATCTTCTCGGTACTTCTCAGTTTGAGAACAAAGTAATGGAATGGCTTCTGATGCCATATTTCAAGGAAGATCCACTTGAACAGATGCAATGGCACCCACAGGAATATTCTGATGAAAACAATACCATGAAGTTTCACTATACGTTCTTCCGGTTTTGAGCATATGCTGTGACACATGCAAAAAAGGGGGTGAGGCTTGTGTTATTATGCTGTTCACATCAGTCAGATACCCCTTCCCTGCCTCTACCACTAAATGGTTAGCTAAGATTTCTATTTTAACAACTCCTTCAATGATTTTCTGGTTTGTATTTAATAAAAGTGTAACTCTTTACATTCCAAAATGTGTATTCTAGATGTCAGGACAACACACATTTCAAACACAGAGATTCAAAATTAGGAGTACATTTTGGCTTCACTCCAATTATTTCAAAGACCGCTGCTGATTTACAGCAAACTTTACGATTGCTCAGGATGCCTGCAACTTTGAAATGAAAAACAACTAAGCCAAAGAATTAACAAAGAATTAACCAGCAAGCATACACACAGATTGAACAGTAGATTGAACAAAACTCCAGGTACTAATTGTGCTAACACTAATAAAGTATTATAAAAAAAACCTCTTATCTGATATTAGTCTTAAATTAGTTATGTAATTATAATATTTTTGCAATTTCCTTCTCTGGTTTGAATAACATAACAATAAATTGTTGCATGATTTATTGAAGAAGAGTCAACTTTTCTAATTAGCTTCAGCTGTCTTGGACTATAATATAAATATTTTACGCTGTAGCTTTACTTTAAAAAATGGTACAGATCCACAGGATATGCTGCACATGGCCATGCTGCTTTGCTGAAAAAGATAAACAAATATTTTCCCATTCTAGATTGAAGTATTCTTACTTACATGGGAACATGTGGGCAGGGTTCTTGGTTCCAAAGGCATATATACTGAACTTCAACAAAGCTTTCAGTGCCACCCAGCACAGAGCAACTCACATTTTTGTTCACTACATAGGCACACCAGTTTCTGTAGAGAGGGTGAGAAAACAAAAGGCATGTGTTACAATCATAATATTGTAATAAACAATAATATTAAAATAGTTTAATATTATTAAGCTGTTGGTCGGAACAAATATGGAATATTGGTCCAATGTTTTACCCAAGAGAGATTTAAAGCAGAGAAGCAATTATTTTCTTCCACTTCCTACCACTGGCCCAACACATGAAGAACACAGAAGATCTTGTAGCAGAAGCTCTAGCACATGTGTTCTTTATAGATGCAAATAAAGAAGTTAAATAAAATGCAGCGGTGTAGAGAATAAGAGAATGTATGAGGGTAACAGCTCATTTCAATGTATATCTACTCAGATGCAAGGCCATACTTCAAGATAAGTAGATACAGGATTTGTGTTTTTGTATTTTGAGATCTGGAGACAGAAATCCTCATTCCAAAATCGCTAAATCGTAATATGGTTTTACTTAAGGTCTAATGTATTATGTAATCCAAAATTTTATGTTTTATAAGCTATAGCTGATCATCAATGGTTTCTATTGAAATCAAAACTTCAGATGTCAACACTATCCAGATGGAATGACAAAAATGTGATAAAATGAAAGTGAACAGAACACTTAATAAAGTGATCTAAGGTGGTCTCTATATGCCTAAAAATTACTTGAATTCTTAGCCAAACAAGATGAGGATTATGGAAGCTAGAGTTTCATATCTGGAGAATACCAAAATGTGGAACATATAATTTTTCATGAAACTGTGGGATATTAGCAAAACAGAGGAACCCAATAAATCATGGCTTCTTCATGTAAGCATGGATAGATAAAAGATATCTTAGTGTACAGTGTATCTGTGTATTTTTTTTATTTTATACAATTGCACAGTGTCATTTTCAACTGCTTTATCCTCATTCTACAACTCCCACCAGCAAGAGGTATTCTACTGTACTCAGGACTATTCCCCGTTTGCATGTAACCATAGCAAAAACATGTTCTGACACTCTTTATTCTGCTATTTTTTTGCCTATTACAAAAGAAGAGCCCTGGTGGTGCAGTGGTTATAATGCAGTATTACAGGCAAACTCTGTCCACCATCTGGAGTTCAATCCTGATGGATACTCAGCACTTCCATCCTTCTGAGATTGATAAAAAATACGACCCATATTGTTAGAGGCAATATGATGACTTGATTAACTGCTCAGAAAGTGCTACAAAGTGCTATGGAGTGGTATATAAGCCTAAATGCTATTGTTGTTGCTAAATGGTAAGACTGTGTCTAGCACTCTGCATAGAAAGAGTGGAAGGAAGCAGACAAGAACTTTGCTGCCCTAAAACTACCTATACTTGTTTCATCTGAGAATAGATATGGTACTTGCTGGAATTGTATTTTAACTTTTATATTATTTATAATGAATACTATTAGAGCTCTTGGATTCTTGTTCCATGATTGTTTCCAGTTCAGACTGCAAAGAGGGAATAACAGAATAACAGAGTTTGTAGGGACCTTGGAGGTCTTCTAATCCAACTGACTGCTCAAGCAGGATACCCTATACCATTTCAGACAAATGGTTGTCCAATCTCTTCTTAAAAACCTCCAGTGTTGGAGCACCCACAACCTCTGGACACAAGTTGTCCCACTGATTAACTGTTCTAACTATTGGAAATTTCTCCTTAGTTCTAGGTTGATCCTCTCCTTGATTAGTTTCCATCCATTGGTTCTTGTCCTGCCTTCAGGTGTTTTGGAGAGTAGCCTGACTCCCTCTTTTTGACAGCCTCTCAAATATTGTATCACCCCTAGTTCTTCTTTTCATTAAACTACTCTTACCCAATTCCTGCAACTGTTGTTTTATCATCCAGTCCCCTCATCTTTGTTGCTCTTCTCTGCACTCTTTCTAGAGTGTCAACATCTTTTTTCTATTGTGGTGACCAAACTGGCTGCAATATTCCAAGTGTGATAAATATTTCATCAAGGGTGCTCATCCTAGTTTGGAATGCAAGTTTAGTGCTGTTTGGGAATAGCACTAAAATCATGTTCAAAAGAACTCAAGTATTACTGGTATCAATTGATGTTCTTTTGTTCAAAATCTTAAATCTATGAAAGTTCTTCACCGATTGCTTTGAAATTTTGACACAACATTACATTCGAATACACATGTGTTTTTATATACCTATATTATATAGATGTCACACCTGTGACAGGTAAAAACATGCTTTTTTGAAAACCAGCGCCATCTGTTGGACGTAAAAGCAACACACGCTATACTAAATATTTCACGATTCCATTTCAATGTTTCTGATTGCATTGTTATATTGAATGTTCATAGATTTTGATTTATTTTCATTTTAATTATTTCGTGTGACATTGCATTGGAATTGAATTGTGTCATTTACCATAGCATTCATTTTGTGAGTATAGTATATTTGGAACAGTTCGGCCACTCTCCACCTTCGTCCCAACAGTCCCTTTATATGTGTGGCTGGGCTGCGTCTGCACCCATTCCCCTTTCCGACGAGCTTTAGCCATTTCCGCCAAGGGGAGCCGAAGCCCTTCGGCCTCCCCCTCCCCTCCCCTCCCGCCGGGCCTTTGCTGTCTGTGGCAGGGCAGCACCTGCACCATCCCTCGGCCACCTCCCTCTACCCTTATACCTTAGGGAGATAGGGATCATAAGGGAGTGCATCAGACTTAATGTTGGTAGTTTTCTACCAATTCAAAGATGAATGGATAGCACCGCAGTCTGAGCATGGGGAACATTCCTCAGCCACTGCGGAGGGCAAGTGACCTCTCATGTTCCAGACCATCACCCACTCCATATGTGTTTATCAGAAAACAACTATGATATTAAGTGCCCCCTCAGCATTGCAATGCTGTCTTGCAGCTGAGGAATGGACTAAAGGCAGAAATAGTTAAGACCAGCCTGGTAGTATTCATAGGCTATGGAAACAGCAGAGAATATTCTTTTGCTGTCAGAAATAATAATCTCCAACTATAAAGAAGCACAACCTGGACTTAGATATCCCGTAGAAAATTAATAACTAGCAGATTGTGTGCTCAAGGTGCATACACTACATTCATTGCAATTGGTTCAAGTCCTGTTCTTTTTTTGTAGAATGTAGAATGTAGAAATTTATTTGTATGCCGCCCTTTTCCCTGGGGGGACTCAGGGCAGCTCACAACCCAAAAGGGAGGGGGAGACAAACTTTTAACATATAAGACAATACATAATTAAAAACACAACATTCATACCATTCGGGCGGGTTACAGTCTTAGCCCCAGGCCTGACGGGATAGCCAGATTCTGAGGGCTGTGCGGAAGGTCTGGAGGGTGGTAAGGGTACGAATCTCCACGGGGAGATCGTTCCATAGGGTCGGAGCTACCACCGAGAAGGCTCTCCTCCGCGTAGTTGCCAGTCGGCATTGACCGGCAGATGGAACTCGGAGGAGGCCTAATCGATGAGATCTAATAGGTCACGTGGAGGTAATTGGCAGTAGGCGGTCTCTCAAGTACCCAGATCCACTACCATGTAGGGCTTTATGGGTGACAAGTAGCACCTTGAAGCGTACCCGGAGATCGACAGGTAGCCAGTGCAGCTCGCGGAAGATAGGTGTTATGTGGGTGAAGCGAGGTGCACCCACAATCGTTCGCACGGCCGCATTCTGGACTAGCTGAAGTCGCCGAATACTCTTCAAGAGCAGCCCCATGTAGAGCACATTGCAGTACTCCAGCCTAGAGGTCACAAGGGCACGAGTGACTGTTGTGAGAGCCTCCCGGTTCAGGTAGTGGCGCAACTGGTGCACCAGGCGAACCTGGGCAAATGCCCCCCTGGTCACAGCTGACAAATGGTGTTCGAAAGTCAGCTGTGGATCCAGGAGGACTCCCAAGTTGTTAGCCACTAGGGCTAAAATCATTTATCGAAAAAGTTTTTACCTGCCATATATTGGTATAAAACTCTTATTGGGATTAAATTATACACAAATTCATTGGACTAACTGTCAGCGGTCAATCAATATCCCTAACTTTAAGTCATTTGTTAGACTTAACAAATGCGGGGGGGGGGGAATTACAACCCTATCAAAATAAGCAAATTCCAGACTGGGACTGGAGTTAACTGGTAGGCAAACTGTTTTGTTCTGGCTAAAAAAGAACAAGAGCTCTAAAGTAATTCAAAGGCAGGATGCCCTAACAACATTCAAAAGGAAGAAATGAATCACAAAATAGACTAGAAGGAACCCACCAATTCAAGTCGCACACGTTTCTATTTAGTTGGCGCTGAGAGACTCCTGGAAGGAAAAAAATCCGGCACCCGTGAACTCTGCCTCGGTTCTTTCAGAAGGTGGCAACTCCAGCAAGCCCGGCTTCCCAGCCCTGAAGGTGTAAATTGACCCCACGGATCAGGGAAGAGCTTCCCAAGGCCCTCGAGTCCACCCATGCCCCGTTTTGCCTCCAGACCGCCGTTTGCTCCAAATGGCCGGTTTGAGAATCGGAGTTTGAGTATTTCAAACCTTCGTCTCTTCCCAGCTGTCAACACCAGGGAAGGAAAGCCGGCATCCGTCGCCTATCCAAGAGATGGGGACTCCACCCAGGCGATTTGGGGTTTTTAAATTGTTCACACGGCAACATTAACAAATGGCAGAATAATATATATAAGTATAATCTTTATTGTCATTGTACTTAAATACAACGAAATTGGTACACACACACACACACACACACACACACACACACCACGAAACTCTCTGTACGGTGCTCTGAGAGAGAGCTGAAATGCTCAAATAACCCTCCCTCCCCAAAGGCCCGGAGAAAGAAAGGTGGCTTTGGAGAGAAGCTGAGTCGCGCGGGTGGAGAGAGCCTTACTTGTTTCTGGCGCCCGAACGACCCGGACCCGAGTAGGGGGAGACCAGGCTGAGGCAGCCCCCGAGAGACAGGACCAGCGCCACCACGCAGCCGAAGGGCTTCGCGAGCAGCTCCATTTCCGCCCGAAGTGGCGCGCCACCAGCTCACTTGACTCGCGTGGGAAGCGGCGAGGCGTGAAGACGAAGAGCCGCTGCGATGGGATTCGCCTGCCCGCTGGCTACTCTACTCGTTGCTTCGCCGCTTCTTACACGCCTTTTCTCTTCTCCCGCCAATTTTTATTTTTAATTTTTTGCTTCCCTTCGGGTTGCCTTCCCTAGAGTTCTCCCGCTGAGTTTTTCCACCGGCGCAAGAAATCCCACCGACTCTCCCTCCGGCTCGCTCGCTTCTTTCCTTCTTCTTCCAAAGTTTCCGCCCTCCGGTTCGCGCATCCTACCCGAAGGGTGGCTAGCCTCCTCCTCCCCCTCTCCTCCCCCGCTTTTCTTCTCTGACCAAGCAGCGTGCAACCCTTTCTCATTCTTGCTAAGGAGCAAGGCACAAATTGCTCTCGGCATTCCTCGGGGAGAGCGTGCGGAGAATTGAGGAGAAACAGCATGTGGTGGCCGTTAGAAACTAAGTGGCAGTGAAGGGCTTGAGACTGGTATTCCTGGCTCTGCGAGCACTCATGCAAGCGCCTCGGGTGTTTTCGCCTTCATCCCCTCGCTCACGGAGCCTTTATCCGGAGGCCTCTTTAATCTCCCCCTCTCTCTCTGCTGGGCAAGGCTTCGCGAGTTTCCGACCAGAAGGAGTTTTAGCTTCCAAACCGTCCCCTCCCTGGCCCATTTCTTTCCATTCAACTGGGGACTGGTTGAACCTTTTTCTTTTCCAAGAATGCTCTTACACAACGCAGCAAGCACATCCAAAACAAGCGCTCAGTATTGTTAGGCACTTTAGTAAGCAACTAAACAACCCCTGCCTCCTTGGGACATGGTTTTAGGATGTTGGGCATATGCTGTAAGAAAGGCAATCGAGAAACCTGGCTTCAAAAATTGTTGCCCTGTGATGCCCTGTTTTCCCATTTAAAGATCAGGACAATAACAGTTTTGGAAGTAAATAGGCAGGTCAAGAAAATTCTTTATCCTTTAAAGGCATGCATGCACTGCACAATTTATTTTATTGTCATACCTTGAAGATACATCATGGTTCATTTTTGAGATCTGAGTAGGACACATTTCTTTTTTTAAAAAAAGTCTAATTGTAATAATCTGCAAACATTTGCAGTCACAAGACCTCTCGCTTGAAGAAATCTCATTAATCTGCTTTTACAACAAATACAAAGTTATGCACAAAAGCAAACAAACTTGTCTAGCTGAAAAAGCTTACAATATATGCTTGTTGACAATAATTTTCAATAGCAATAGCACTTAGATTGATATACTGCTTCATAGTGCTTTGCAGCCCTCTCTAAGTGGCTCACAAGAGAGCATATTGACCCCAACAATCTGGGATCCTTATTTTACCGACCTTGGAAAGATGGGTCAACCTTGAGCTGATGAGAATTGAACTCCTGGTGGTTGGCAGAATTAGCCTGAAATACTGCATTCCTAACCACTGTGCCACCACAGCTGTTCAGAACTTGAAATAAGTCATAATTTCAAGTATAACAATGTCCTTGGTGGCATGAAAATTACTCTTTCAGATGCAGAAGATATTTTGAACAAAAATTAGGACACATTTGTAAAGTAAGGAAATATTTATTCCATGAATAGCAATTACAAGTAGGCTCCATCTCAATAGTTACTTGTTTATATTAGTAATTTAAAAGCTACTTTTTATCCACCTTGAAGAAAGAACTTGAGAGTTCTACCAAATCATTTGAAAGGCATGTGTATGCCTTTAACAGAGCTAGACGTTTTGATGAGAAAAATAGTGGCAGCACAGGCTATAACAAATTGCAGAATGTGCATGTGTTTTTGTTTTGAAATTTAAAAAAAAGCACAAATGTGTGAAGTCTGGTAAATTGAATGGCATGTATATAATTAATAATACAATCCAGTACATTTTTCAATGGAGCTTACTTGATGGCAAGAATAGAACTGCATTATAGTATAAATATGTTTTTAAAATTATATATCTTTAATAAATATGAAGGAGGAGGAAAGGAATGAGGAGTTAATGCTGATGTTACTAGCTTGAATAAGCATTTTCTTAAAATATTTGTTCAGCCATTGTTCAACGTTACAATGGTGATGAAGGAGTGATAGTTATCACCAGTCCTCAAGATCTGGCCATACCAGCTCCCTTGCAGTCACATGATCACCATCTGGGCACTTGGGAATTGGCTCACACGATTGCGGCATCCTGTAATCACATGATCACAATTTTGTTTTATACTGCCATTTTTTAATATAAATAACTCAGCATGATGAATGCACACAATTCTACTTCCTCCTCCTATTTTCCCCTCAACAACAATCCTGTGAGAAGCAGTAGTAATAGCAAATGCCAGAATTTTAATTTTAAATAGGGTAAATATTGATAAATATAACCTCTTTGGAGGGGAACCTCCATAATTTTTTAAAATGAGAAGTGGTTTTGAAAGAAAAAGTTTAAAACGCACCTAAAGGCAGGACAAGAAGCAATGGATGGAAACTAGAACTAAGGAGAAATTTCCTGACAGTTAGAATAATTAATCAGTGGAATGACTTGCTTCCAGAAGTTGTGAATGCTCCAACACTGGAGCTTTTTAAGAAGAGAAGATAACCATTTGTCCGAAATTTCCTGCTTAAATGGGGATTGGACTAGAAGATCTCCTAGGTCCCTTCCAACTTTGTTGTTCTGTTAAACACTTTAATAGAGCACTCTTCATAACTTTGTTAAGTTGCAGAATAGATTGCTAGTGTAGTTCCCAGAATACAAAACCAATATGTAACTAGTTGCAGCAGAATGACTGATGTGTGCAGAAAATGGTTCTCTTGCTTTTTGGGTTATATTAGCTACAGCCTCCATTTTCTGTGAAATAATAATAAAAAAATAAGATGGTTGCGTTGCATCTTGCCACTTTGTCATAACGCTAAAACATTGTTTTAAACTTTTATTAAACCTATTATCTGCTTGTGCAATTTTTAAGCCATTGCCTGTTACTTACAAATCAGAATGATTGGGTTGACACAATGTGCTAAACAAACAAATCATATTATGACTTAATGTGATGTATTTACCCAAACATTCTAAGTTTCCTGGCTACTTGAGAGACCGCCTCCTGCCAATTACCTCCCTGAGGCCTGTAAGATCGCACAGATTAGGCGTCCTCCGGATTCCATCTGCCGGTCAATGTCGGCTGGCGACTCCCCGGGGGAGGGCCTTCTCTGTTGCTGCTCCGGCCCTATGGAACAATCTCCCCATGGAGATCCGGACCCTTACTACCCTTCCGGCCTTCCGCAAAGTGACCAAGACCTGGCTGTTCCGGCAGGCCTGGGGCTGTTGACTTTGTCCAGCCCCATCCTAAGTTGTGAATATTGTGGATCTTTTAATGTCTTGTTTTTGTATGTCCTTCCCTTTCCCTTTTTTTACTTGTAAGCCGCCCTGAGTCTCTTTGAGAGTGGCCTACATATTTATGTAGCTGCAAAATTTCTAACTGCATTGTAAAGGAAAATGCATCCATTGGCAGTAGCAAGGCTAAAATAATTATGTCTTATTGGGTAGAAGTCTGAAGTGTGGATTGCAGCCTTAAATGGCAAACTATCTTTGGAAGACAATCATATGGACTTCATTACTCAACACATTGAAATGTATGAGTGTTCAGAATTCTTTAGGTTTTTCCTTTTGAGAAATGTCCCTCTAAATTCACATTTAACATGCCTGTCTAAAAAAATTAAATACATTTCATGAGGAATAATTACAATGCAATATTATAGATAGAAAACTAATATGTATAAATAGTTCCCTCTTAAAGAGTTTTCCAGTAAAATTGGTCCTTTCCTGTAATCTCTGATTTGGCAGTAGAAATGATTAACCTATAATCGTGATAGCTAACCTATGGCAGGCGTGCCACAGGTGGCACACGGAACCCTCTCTATGGACACGTGAGCCATCGCCCCAGCTCAGCTCCACCGCACATGTGCAGGTGTCATCTGACAGGCAGTTGATTTTCAGGTCCCTGCCGCACATGCAGGAGATGTGCATGTGGGGGTCGGGGGTTGCATGTGCATGCACAGGGGGTGGGGGGAGCACAGGGGGGTATGACCCATTTTTGGTCCCTGGAGGCTTCAGAGAGGCTTCAAAACGGCCGCAGAGGAGGGTCACACACACACACACACAAGGGGGGCAGGGGAATGCAGGGGGTTGCGTGTGCATACACGTGGGTGCATTGGGTGTGGGCATGCACGTGTGGTCAGCACGTGAGGACAAAATGTTAGCCATCACTGACCTATAATCTTTGCTTGATTCTAGCATACTTAATGGATCATAGTTCACAAGCCTAAAAAATAAGATCCCTTGAATTCAAAGACACGATTCTAGATAGATGGTCTTGGTAGGATAAAAATTATTTCAAAGTCAAAACTCATACCACACTTTCTGCGTGCGCACTCATATATTCTGCCATTTTAAGTGCATAATGCCAGGCCACAAACTGTAAAACTATAAAAGATTTTATTGCAGAATGCAGCCAGGTGAATGATATAAATTCATTCTTCCTTTAAATTAAACCAGAATCCTTCCTTGATGTAAAAAATAATAATCTTAAGCTGTTGCCTTAATGAGAAGGATGGCATGTAAGAGAAGGTAGTGGCCTTTCAGCTCCAGCGGTCCTTGGAGGAAGCCAACTATCTCGATCCATTCCAGTCAGGCTTCAGACCCGGCTGCAGCACAGAAACCGCTTTGGTCGCGTTGACCGATGATCTCTGGAGAGCCAGGGATGGAGGCCACGCCTCCATCCTGGTGCTCCTTGACCTCTCGGCGGCTTTCGATACCATCGACCATGGTATCCTTCTGCGACGACTGCGGGAGGTGGGGGTGGGAGGCGCTGTTTTACAGTGGTTCTCCTCTTACCTCTCGGACAGGTCGCAGTCGGTGTTAGTCGGGGGACAGAGATCGACCCCTAGGCCCCTAACGTATGGGGTGCCGCAGGGTTCGGTCCTGTCCCCCCTTCTTTTCAACATCTACATGAAACCGCTGGGTGAGATCATTCGACGGCACGGGATAAAATACCACCAGTATGCGGACGATACACAGTTGTATCTGTCCGCCCCGTGCCAACTCAACGAAGCGATGGATGTGATGAGCCAGGGTCTTGAGGCTGTTAAAGACTGGATGGGGGTCAACAAACTTGTGCTCAATCCAGAAAAGACCGAGTGGCTGCTGTGTTTCCCTCCCGCGAATTGGCCAAGTGTTCCATCTCTCAGGCTGGGGGGTCAAATTGTACGCCCCTCAGACAGGGTTCGCAACTTGGGAGTCCTCCTGGACCCACAGCTGACTTTCGAACATCATTTGTCAGCTGTGACCAGGGGGGCATTTGCCCAGGTTCGCCTGGTGCACCAGTTGCATCCCTACCTGAACCGGTAGGCCCTCACAACAGTCACTCATGCCCTTGTGACCTCTAGGCTGGAATACTGCAATGTGCTCTACATGGGGCTGCCCTTGAAGAGCATTCGGCGACTTCAGCTGGTCCAGAATGCGGCCGCGCGAGCGATCGTGGGTGCACCTCGGTTCACCCACGTAATACCTATCCTCCGCGAGCTGCACTGGCTACCTGTTGATCTCCGGGTGCGATTCAAGGTGCTACTTATCACCTACAAAGCCCTTCATGGTAGTGGACCTGGGTACTTGAGAGACTGCCTACTGCCAATTACCTCCACGAGACCGATACGATCGCATAGATTAGGCCTCCTCCGAATTCCATCATCTAGCCAGTGTAGACTGGCAACTACCCGGAGGAGAGCCTTCTCGGTGGCTGCTCCGACCCTCTGGAACGAACTCCCCATGGAGATTTGGACCCTCACCACCCTCCAGTCCTTCCGTGCCGCCCTAAAGATCTGGCTGTCCCGGCTGGCCTGGGGTTAAGACTCTAACCCCACTTGAATTTGTGTGGCTGTTGTGTTTTTTTAATATGTTGTATTGTCTGTATGTTGGAAATTGTTTGTCCTCCCCCCCCCCTTTTCTGAACTGTGAGCTGCCCTGAGTCCCCCCAGGGAAAAGGGCGGCATACAAATAAAGGAAAAATGAAAAAAAAAAATGAAATAACAAGCATGGCCCAAAGGTAGTCTTCATAGAGTAAACAAACAGACAACAAAAAGTATGTAATTAAGCGGGGTTTTTTTGTTTAATACTGCAATTTCAGCCTTTAAATAAAACAGCTGCAACTTTTAAGAGCAGTTTCCTTTTTTGGTAACAGATGGTAAAAAGATAACTTCTTCACATAAGATTCTGTGATGAGAATGCTTCACAACCAGATTTTGTGAACTGTTTTATGATTATTTAGTAGTATGTATGTATGATGTATGTATGTATGTATGTATGTATGTATGTATGTATGTATATATATATGTATATATGTATATGTATATGTATCTTTAGGTTTTTTTTTTACAATTATAATCATTCTGTTTATATAAAATAGCAAATATTTTATGAAACAAATGAACATTTATTTCAATTATTTATGGACTCAAAGATTCATAGAGTTGGAAGGGATAATTTAGACATCTTCCTGCTCAGTGTAGGAATGCAAATTTAAGTTTCCAGTAGGGGATTTCAGTCTCTAGTAAGGGGTGTCAAACTCAAGGCCCGTGGGTGGGGCCTAGCCCATGGGGTATAGATATGGCTTGCAGGGTCACCCTAGAAACAGTGAAGGACTGACCAGAGATGCTTCTGCCAACTAAAATGGGCCCCCGAGCTCCTTTTACGGCTGCCTCAGTCTCCTACAACCCTCTGCTAGTAAAAATGGAGCTCGGGATGGGCCGCACACGAGTTCCGTTTTCACTGGCAGAGGGTTGCAGGAGGCGGTGGCAGCTAAAAAAGGAGCTCAGGAGCCCGTTTTCGCTGTCAGAGCACTTGGGCCACCACAGGCGCTCCCAACAGGAGTGACGTCAATCTGGCCATGCCCATCCCGCCCCCCCCCCCCAAGGTCAAACACAAACTCTGATGCGGCCCTCAATGAAATAGTTTGACACCCTGCTCTAGTAGGTGTGTGAGAAGCAATACAGATTTGGTTTGATAGAGTAATTCAGAACATGGGAGATAACTTTTTTTCATTGAAGTAGAATCACTAAAATTGCTTTGCCAAAGCAATCTTGGTGACTATAGGCCACTTCCTTTATGTCTTCTCCCATACTGTTGGCTTCCTCCTGAAAGAAAGTGCCCAGTCTGTGCTTATTCATAGGTGTAAATTTCTGTAGACAGCCTCAGAGCTATTTTCATCAATCATTAAATCAGAATGGATTGGAAAGATCAATCTAAAAGAATTTAGGCACATCTAGAGCAGAATACCGTTGCTGATTTCCAGGACTATTGTCAATGCATTTTTCCTAATTTAATATAAACGCACACTTAATACTTTGACCCAATGTAGCACTGAATCTAGTCGTTTTACCTCAATTCTATACCACTTTACAGTGGTACACCATTGTATCACTGAAAATCAATATACTTCTCAGAATCACTAAGTGGAGCTGTAATTTCCCACTATTAAGTTCTTTAATTTAGGATAATGTTAGTATTTGAAAATTATACCTTCAGAGAAGTCAAACCAGTAATCTTTTTCATAATATAATTGCAATGCAAGAGAAATCAGGGTTTAAAAAATATTATTAAATTTGACCTTTCCAAGGTAAGACATTTGACAAATTATCTTTCAGCAGTAAAAGCTCAGAAACACTGGCAGAATTTTCTTGTACAGTGAATCTGAAATATGGAGGTGCATGTGAGGTGCTGACTGAAGTGCTACTTTATGGGCTTCCCAATTTGCAGACTGTAGGGATCGTTGTCAACTCATTAAGATATTGGATAACTAGTGGAAGGGCACTTCCGGGGGCATGTAAGAAGAAGCTGTGTGGAAGTTTTTTCATGATCTTTGTTCTCTGCTCACATAATTTATTTTTTTAACCCAATTTTCTGTTCATAGTTTCAGAAGAGTACCCTCAAAAAAAGGGAAATAGGAAAAGATGTTCCCCAATCTGTATGGTTCTAAGTGGCTCCCTACAAACAGGACAGCTACTACTGTACTAACTTCAGGAGACCAGTAAGAAACTTCTGAATTCTGTGTTTACCATTGATAGGAACCACAATCAGAAATAAATAAAATTAAATAGTAATTTAAAGAAAATGCTTCAATTTGTGAATGGTTTGATGAAAGACTAGACCCATAGCATTAACTGCAAACTTTACTGTCTGTTTTGCCTCTGCAAGCTAAGTTGTACCTCTGAATTGCTCCTGATCCCCAAGAAACAGTTTGGGAACCCCAGACTTAAATGTATTCTGTATATTTGCCTTTTATCTTGTCAGTACAACTGATGAAAATGTATTGTACCCCTAAAAAACATTGGAAATGCTTGAATTACATACTAAAAAGTTGTTTGTTATAACACTGAATGGCTGATGTTAGAGAAAATGAGGATGAACAAGCTTCAATAATTATTTCATTAAGTTAGAAATATTCATTAACTGGAGCCTCTTACTGCTATTGTATTAAATAATTGGTAAGGATGAAACATCAACTTCTCAATATTAATTGCACACACAATCTTATTTTAACTATACTCTACAAACAGGGAAAATATTTAGATGCTTTGCATCGCAGGATATTATTATATTCAGTAATATTAGTTTTTTCAGTTAATAAATATCATTCATGTTTCAATTAAAATGATAATGTGTTACACATTTATATACTAGGAAAAGGAATGTCATTCCAAACTTTATTGTCAAATTTAAAAATGTTCATATGTAAAAAGTTATATTTTCATAACTTGAAATATAATAATTGATACACAACAAAAATATGATGTTAAAAATAAGTCAGCTCTTATTAATAAGAACAATTCATTTATGAATAAAAAAGTATCAATGAAAGTAACATTATTTTTGTAAAATATATACATTTCAATATTCAATTGCATTTTAACAAATGTAATTAATCTAAGTCTTCATCTTTTTGGAATAATTCATTAGTTGCTGTTTCTTTTCTTCATAGGAGATGAATCCCATTTTTCTGAACTATAACAATATGAATAAATTAGTTTAAATATTACTAATAATTTAAATTTACAATATATATATAACTAATTTTATAATAGGAATATAATTTTTAAATCACAAATGCATATCATTTATGCTAATAATTATTAGGAACAAATATATCTATTTTAGGTTTAGCATGCAAATAATTCTGATCAAACTAAATATTTTGTAAATAAAGAAAAAATAATAAAGTTATTATTTTTAACATGACTTCTCACTAAGTGGCCTTTTGAAGTTATGGTGGACCCCCGCCCCAAAAGCTACTTATGACCTATTCCCAAGGTTCTGGCCCCTGCAGTCCCCCCCTCAATTGTTTGCCCTTATGGCCAACTGCAGGGACAGTGCAGCTCCCCCTGCCTATCTTCCCATCTCCCCCATTGGCTCCCTGCAGGTGCTGGGCCTGCTTTCCGCCCCACCAGCCCCTACCCATGACCTGAGAGACAAACCTGCATGGACGTTTTAGTACTCTTCCTATTTTGGAATGGCTTGGAGTCGCAGACAAATCAAGTACTTCTGAAAGAGGTGGTAATATGTTGCATTGACTTGATGAGGTCTTACCTATATAAATAAATCTTAATTTTAATTTTAGAATTTCTGAAACCAGATGGCTGCAAGCATTCGAGGGAGGTGGTTGGTTCAAAAATATGAAAAATTAATAAATAAATAGTGTGTATAAAATTCTGCATATTTCAAAAATACTTAATTATTTATAACTCCACTTGAGCGTATATATTTATATATTTATATTTATGTGAAATTGGCTTGGAAAATGCATGTCCTTATAATCAATCCATAACATTTATCTCTAAACCCTGTGCCCAATCGGGCCCTTTCAGCCTTCTCCCTTCCCATCTCTTGTATTGATTGAAATAATCATTCTGCTTTGTTTTTTTTCCAATAAAGAAAGGATATAAGCTGGGTCATCTACAGGCATAACACTGTCAAGACATAATCACTTTAAAACTGTTTTCAAACTGTTCCCTCCAAGAATAAATAGCATTGTGAACTGTAGAAATTGAGACAAGGCTTTGGCCCAGGCCCAGTCTCAGGGCACTGTCTTCCAGACTGCATGAGGAAGAGAACTTAAATTAGTCCTCTAAATACCAATCTCCCTCTGAACTCCCATCTCCGGTAGGCCTGAGTCCCATATTCCATGCTTCCCTATCTCGCCCGGTAGAGATTTTCTGGTACTGTTTCTGTTAATGTTTATGAGTAGCCTTGACCTTGCCAGTTTCAGAGATATAATGGGGGGGAGGGGGGTTAGTGCATTTTCCTTTATAACAATTTAATACAAATCTTTCGTTAACCTTTTTCTGCTTTTCATTTATTTCCAGGTTAACTGTACATATACAAATGACTATAAAATTGTGACGATGACAGTTTGATATATTTGATTTCACCCAAATCCAAATATGTATTTTAAAGCAAATCTGTTGCATTGAAAATCCATTTTTTAATACAAAACTATTTTATGGATTTTATGGTGAAATAATTATCTTCTAATCCCACCAGTAACATTTTTTCTAATACTGCCAAAAAAGAGGAACTATGGCTTTGATTCAAAGTTTTGTGGAACAAAAATATTAAACTAGGTGTTCCAGTAAGTATATTTCTCATTATTCCCCTCAATCTCAAAAACTTTCCACGCAGTTGGGGAAACTATCTGGAAAAAGTTAGAATATGACAGTGATGGCTGATAAGTAGAATGATAAACTGGCAAAAATTGGGACTGGAATTTCCATTGCTAAGCGATGCAGTTATAAAATGCTGACTGCACTGCAATCCTTGCAGTCCCAGCTGTTAATCAAATTCCATGGCTTTTTGGTGAACATCTTCCTGCTGGTTTCCCATAACCAAAGTTAATGGAAAGGTGGCAGGCAGTTATAAATCCCAAGCTAGCGGACGGGTAAGTGGCTTCAATCAGGGGTGCACAGGGATTGAGGGGAGGATGGGAAAGGGTTTACAACAGTGTGAGGAAAGATTTAGAAGAATGCAAGTGAGTGTGCAAGTAGTGCAGTACAGGTTTGAGAGACTGTGAGGGAGTATGTAAGAGGTGTAACTCGGAGAAGGTGTGGAAGAAGTGTGATGCAGGATGAGGACAGGATGAGAGTGGCCTGTTTGGCATAAGCACAGAGGGGCTGGGAAGGATGCATGAGTTGGGAAGACTTAGCTCAGCAGCTTACACATTTCCATCAGCTTCCCAATGGACTTTCTGCCAGCAGAGAAGGTTGCAAATGATTGTGGTATGCTACAATTAGTCATAAGTGCAAACCGGTTTCCAAGAACCTAAATCATAATCATGTGACCACGGACAGCCAGAACTCAAAGGATCAGTTGTTCAACACCATTGTAACTTTTGAATAGTTGTTGAATGAATTGGTTGTAGGTTGAGAACCTGTAATGCTCTCTTTCTAGAAGGACAGGTAGTCCTCAACTTGCAACCACAACTGAACCCAAAATTTCCATTGCTAAACAAAACAGTGGTTAAGTGAGTTTCGCTCCATTTTATGACACTTGCTACAGTTAAGTGAACCACTGCAGTTGTTAAATTAATAGCATGGTTGTTATTTAATCTAGCTTTCCCATTAACTTTGCTTGTCAGAAGGTCACAAAAGACGATCATGTGACCCTGGGACACTATATCTGTCATAAATACATGCCAACTGCCAAGCATCCGAATTTTGACCATGGGAAATGCTGCAATGTTCATATGAAAAATGATCATAAATCACTTTTTTTTAGAGTTGTTGTAAATTTGAATGGTCACCAAACAAATGGTTTGAGGGGTATCTGTATAGAAGGTCCTGTCTGTTTCATTAAAACTTGGGGCCTAATTATATATGACTTCTTTATTTATGTTTATAAATTTATATTCTATTATACTGGTGAGTCAACATGACTTTTAGTAATATATATGCAGTGTCAATACATCCATACCTAATTCCTGGTCTATTAATGTAAGTTTGTCTTCCAGTTCAGCAAGCTCTTCTTTCTTATATTGCATTTCTGCAGTATTAAAGGATTGTTGTTGTTCTTCAAGGTCAGTGTTTACTTTATTAACTTGGCGAAGTGCTGCACGGTACTGCCGAAGCAGATCTAATATATAAAGAAAAAAGGTTTATATGTTAATAAAATACAACACTATAATCTGTCACTATTTATTGTCATTGAATAAAAATATTGAAGAATGCTCGATGAATAATTTTGTTTGATATATACTGTGTTATCCCAAAAATAGGACATGTCCTGATAATAAGCCCAATTGGGCTTTTCAGGGCATATGCTAAAATAACATCCTCCTAGCTTCTTAAACGCCAGTCCCCGCCATTTCCACTAGTTGCTTTACGCACAAACAACTGAGGTGAGGAGACGAGGCTGGAGGTGGGAAAGGGGGGGACATACCCCCCGCAGCCCACATGTCCTTACCATACCTAACGGTAAGGTTGATGGCTGGGCAAAAAGAGGGGCTGCTGCAAAAAGAGCAGAAGGCCAGCAATGCGCCTCGCGCCCTCTTTCCCCAGAGCTCTGTCGCATTCAGTGCCCTTATGTCCAGGGAAACACGTAAGAAAACCCTTCTCGTGAGTTCAATCAAACTTCTCAAACTCGTGAGAAGGTTTTTTTTACAAGGTGCTTCCCTGGACACAACGATGAGGAACATGACGGAGCTGCCAGTCTTGCGAGAAGAAAAACTTCTTGCGAGTGTGAGCAATTAACTTCTCAAACTTGTGAGAAGTTTTTCTTTACCGTGCAAGGTCTTTCCCTGCACAGACTAGCCAATAGACGTGACAGAGCTGTCAGTGTCCAGTAAGACTCCTCGCACTGCCTACTCCTTCCCCCACCCCCCACATGCCACACTCAAAATGCACTCCACCACGAGATGCATGCCTTACCGGAGATTGGCAGCCCCGTCGCATTCCTCACCATTGTGTCCAGAGAAGCACCTTGTAAAAAATCCTTCTCGCAAGTTCGAGAAATTTGATTGAACTCACGAGGTTTTTTTTACGTGTTTCCCTGGACACAATGGCAAGGAACGCTGGAAAGGTAAGACGTGTGTCTCGCTTCTCGCCCGCCCCACCTGCAAGAAAATAATAAGCCCCCCCAATAAGGCCAAATTTCAGGGGGGGGGGGCAAAAGAAAATAAGACCCTGTCTTATTTTGGGGGAAACACAGTAGAAATATTCTCTCTCTCTCTCTCTCTCTCTCTCTGTGCATGTATGGATACATACACACACACACATGTACGTGTGTGTGTATATATATATATATATAAGATTTTTACAACCCCTGGTAAGCCCCAATTATGGGAGGAAGCTAACTGCTTCCATCATCTGTCAATCCATCATGACAGAAACCCAATATTTTTACTGTTGCCTTTGTTATATTTGTGTTTTTTTATTTGTGCTGATAAATAAATAAAGGGAGACTCCCAAATAAAAAAAACATATATATATATATATATATATATATATATATGTGTGTGTGTGTGTGTGTGTGTGTGTGTGTGTGTGTGTGTATATGTATATATGTATATGTATACACATATACATATTTAGTGTCACAACCCCTGGTATGCCCAAATATGGGAGGAGGCATACTGCTTCCTTTCTCTGTCTATCGGCTCATCACAAGAGACCATCCAGACAGAAAGCCAATATTTTTACTGTTGCCTTTGTTACATTTGTGTTGTGTTTATATATATATGACGCTCCACGACACTCCAGCTGCTCGGCGGAGCATCACACAGGTGCTGTACGCTACGTGGGCGGAAGCTCCGATCGGCTCAAATACAGGTAAGGACGGTGGGTGGGTGTGCTCTCCGGAGCACCATACCGGAACGGTACCTGATGCTCCCAGAAGGCACCGACATGCCCATACTGGGGCGTACCGGTCATATCCCACCACTGTCTATAATGGTTTTTTAATGGTTGCAATGTACCTCATATTGGAAACCAGCTAAAAACTTCTATTTCATTAGTTTAATATACAATAAAGTAGCAGCAATTTGGTAATCAATTTAATTAAAATCTAGCAGTAATTTTAATTGAATTCTTAATGGAAACACTTAACAAAATATTGTGTAATAGTTGATTTCATTTATTAAACTCTGAATGCACCTATCTGTAGGGAGACAATATTGTAATCCGGTGGCAGAGGTGCTCCAAAAACCTTCTCCTGAAGACTCTCTATAGGAGGGGCTCTATTCTGAAGGCCTCCAAACTTTCCTTTACTGCTAATTCTGTCCCCCTCTCTTGTTAATAAAGTTGGACAATATGTCATTTTCACAACCTATAGATATAAAAAAAGAATTTACAATCAAAATTCAGTACTTTTTTTGTTGAAAAATAATTCCATGCCAGGCGTGTCAAACTCAAGGCCTGTGGGTGGCTCGGCCCACGTCACTTCAGCCAGGGCCACCCAATCTCGGCATGTGTGTGTGTGCAGAGCTGGCACATGCACAGGTCAGGCTCACACAATCCCGGTGTGTGTTCATATGCACAGGAGGCGGCAGCACATGGGTGCACAGGCCAGGCCCATCCCAGCAGGTGCATGTGTGCACTTTTAGGTGTTTGTGCATGGGGGGAGACATTTGGAGGAGGAGCTCTGCAGCTCGCCCTCTGGGAAGCTTCGGCCTGGCCCATTCTATCATGGCAGGCCCATGTGCATGGCCAAGTGCATGCACAGGCCCAGCCCACGCCATCCTAGCAGGTGTGCATGTGCACAGGAGGTGGCCAGGATGGTGGGGTCTGACAGTGCATGCGCCGGCTGACTCCTCTCCCCCACCACCAGCCCACGAAGGAAAACTAGAACTCTGATGTGGCCCGTGAAGAAATAAAGTTTGACACTCCTGTTCTATGTCACTAAGCAAGTGTTTTCTTTGATATTATTAGAGCAAATGCAAATGCTTTTTAAAAAAAACCCAGAACTTAATTGCTGCGTAAATCATATAGGATGAAATGGGGTCCATGTATGAACTCTTTCTCTGTTATACATTTTATACAAACCCTGTTTGATTTAAAAGAAAGATGGGAAGGCATGCCCCATTATCTCACCACCAGTGTCTGCATATTCTGCAACCTTCAGAGTGAACATGACCTCCAACCCTCTCAGAGAATAATATTTTAAGATAGCAAATAACCTGAATGCCTTCTACCACTATTTGGGGAAGAGAAAACTGCCTTCCTCCTCCCACTTCCACAGTGCAGACACCCACTGTTCAGCTGATTCCTTTCCAATTTCAACTTCTGAGGAGTCGAATTGGAAGCAGGTTAGAGTTCTTTTTCCATTCTTTTTGTTCCCTAACCTTTTTGTTACATATGATATGGAAATCTCATTCCAACTAACTAAAAGGCGAACATATTCCTTCAGTTCTAAGCATGGCCGTTCTCCCATAGCATATTGCTGCCAGTCTGTTTCTTAAGCACAGGGCACTTATAGCTGACAGAATCCAAAGAATCTGAATTTCAACATGAATCCTAGGTTCTTTTCAACATATTTTTATTCTTGAATTTGCTTCTCTCCTTAAGCCAACTGTTTAGAAAGGTTTCTCTTCAAATTTTCTGAGGAAGTGAAGCCTAGATTTACCATCTGTACTGAAAAGAAAATAGCTCAACACTAGATTGATCTAAAAAAAGCAGACCCTGCATTTGGGGAAAACACTTGGAGTGAAAAAAATATGCTGACAAAAACACATTTTACTGCAATAATTTATCTTTAAATTAGGCTTGTTCAAATTAGCTAAGAATCGGGTTTTTCTTTTCTAAACTTAATTTTGATGGGAAAGTCAGAGTGGTCTCCCTTTTAATATCTCGGTAATCCTTGCTTAACAATGGCAATTCGAACCAGCAACTCTATTGCTAAGCAATGTGATTGTAAAATGTAATGTCTCATGACTATGTCAATTTTCAATCTCAGTTGCTGTCCCATTAAGCAAAACCCACTTAGTCATAGCATCCTATGGTCATATGACCACAATTTGTGATCTGCTGGCTTCCTCACAGATTTTGCTTTTTGGAAGCTAACAGTGAAGATCACAAATGGTGATCATGTGACTGCAGGTGATCATGTGTCAGCTGCAACTACAAGGACTCATCATAAGTCCAGGTTCAGCACCACTGTGGTCATGCAGTTTGGACAACATTTGTTGATTAATTGTACACTGTAATCCGGGAGATCTTGCTAAAGTCTTATCTCAATATTTGATGGCTATGATTGTCTGGATAAAAAGTAAAAGTTTTCCCTATCCAGTTGTGTCCAATGCTAGAGGTGCTAATCTCTGTTCCTTAGCCAAGAGAGACAGTGTTGTCCGAAGACATCTATGTGGTCATGTGGCCAGCATGACTATACACTGGTGCACAGAACGCTGTTACTTTCCCACTGAACTGGTACCTATTTATCTACTTGAATTTGCATGCTTTCAAACTGCTGAGCAAGAGCTGGACCACGTAACTGGAGCTCACCCCATCATGCAACATTTAGGTCTCAAACCCAAGCTGTCCAGCTGAGAAGCTCAATGTCTTTAATCACTGAGCCACCGCCCCCACCCCACCCCCAAATGGTCTGGATAGAATAGGCTTAACCTTAAGAGAGAGTTGTACATCAAAGGAATATCTATTAAGTAGTAGAAAATGGAAATCACAGAACTGAGCAAGCCCTTTAGGAAAGAGGGTCTTTATAAGTTTGTGAATATAAATGGAGCTACACTAATCTTTTTCCTTTTCAGACACGCATATGTATATAAGCAACAAACAAAATACCTTACAATTGTAATACATACCTCTTTTCTGTAATGATTGGCAGCTTCCAGGTTGTCAATAATAATTGCATTACCCAAGAGCATCCCAAACACTGTAAAGATACATGAAATATTAATAGTGTTTAGAATACAAATAATACACAAACTGACATTCTATTCATACCTACTTATTATGAAGCATCAATAGTGAATATGATGTTAGCATCATGATAGAGTGAACAGAATGACTCTAAATTAGAAAGAAAATTTGTCAAGATAATCCAGGGTAAGAACAACTGTATTGTTCTAGTAAGTATTGGATTTGATAGATGCCTCTTTGATAAACTACAGGTATTAAGAAACTGCATATTTGTATGTAAATTCAAGGCATAGTCATTTGTATTTATGCCTTGTTCTCTAGTTGCTACGTTCCAAGATGTCTGCTATACAAAATTTCAAGCAGAAGTGCATGTAAAAGGACATATGTGAAGGTTTATACGTATAAAGGAAGGGTTTCCCCCTACAATAAAATGGTGATAAGTAGTGCTACTATCCATTAGAGATATGTAAACCTCACTGTATGAGGAATGTTTCAACAAAAATGCTGTTTCAGCAGAAGTTCAGTGGTTTTACGAAGTAAATCCTCTGAACTGGAAGGGATTTGAGGTGTTTGAAATCTATTTGGTCTGAAATAAATCACTTGAATCACTTCCATATTGGAAAATTTATAGAAATTGCCAATTTCCCAGAATAACATAATCTTTTGCTTTTCAGACTAACTTGTGTTTGGGAGCTTAAAAAAGGAAATAGGAAAAGTAATAAGTTCCTTACAGGAAAGATGGGATAAATAATAATATTTATTTAACACTTACTTAAAGAGAAATTTTTCGGTAGCTGTTACTAATAGCCAGATGGCATTATTATTTGATAGAGAAGAAGACTTCCCAAAGATATAGTTTCTTCAAGCTCTTTCAATTACCAGCCTGGGATAATGTTCAAGTGTTTTGATGACAGAGACCCAAGTGAAAGTCTATATTCAACCATGGAAACCCTCAGTTATTCAGTCTCAGCCCAACCTCCCTCACAGATTTGTTTGTGGGAATAAAAACCTAAAAAAAACATTCTTTCTATGATATTTACCTATTTGGCAATGCTCCTTGTGCTCTGGAAATATTAGCAAGTTCCTAGCAAATACAGGATTTCCAATAGGACTGAAAGAGTTTCCTTCATTGTTCAAATGAGGTAAAGGTCTGCTTAAAACAAAAAGGTATTCTTTCATTGTTGACTTTGTCAGACAAATACAAAACATTTGGCAACCATTTAGATATTAGTGTTGACTACCAACATTTTAAAGGGAAAATTTGCATTTTGAATATATTACAATATAATTTACAATGTACAGGATTTGAAACAGAATATGAGACAAATTCATTCTTTCAGAAGTAAATCACCATTAAGAACTTAGGAAAACAAATTGTTAGCTATTATTTAACAATTCAGTTGTAGTGACTAAGATCCTGAGCTAAACTGGGGATTATGAATTCTAGTCCTTAGGCATGAAAGCCAGTTACTCTAAAACAGACTGAAACATGGAAATGAATTTATGAACTAGCACCCTTCCTTATCCCTTCTGACCCTGCTCTAGTTTTAAGCAAGGAAATAAACTGTAAAGTTGATAGAATCTTAGAATTGGAAGGGACTATTTAAGCCAATCTCATTCTCAGTGCAGGAACACAAATTAAATGATGTCCAACATTGGTATGTCACTTCGCAGTAACAGAGGGAAAAACTAAATTTGAAAAATCTAAAAATGTTAGAATTATTACATTTGGAAATAAAATATTAATTACATTTGGAGAAGAAAACAAAATGTTACCTGTTCCAATCTGGAAGACTCTCCTTATAAATAGAATCAAGGGGCAATACTTGTTGTGTACCTTTAGTCTCATCAAAAATACGCCGTGCAGCAGCTGTTGTCAAAGTGACTATACAATCCATATCATTTGCCAAATGCCAGGAAACGACCTTTGCTACTTCGTCATCTTCAATTTGTGCTAAGTGTGAAACCTTGCACAAAAATTAAGCAATGAATTAAGAATTAAGGATTATTTTGTATGTTTAAAAGAAAGATCTTAGCCTTCCCGTGTGCTTAACCTACTTGGGAGTTTACGCTATTCAGTTTTGAGGCTAAGCTTTATATACTAGGTCTCCAACTTCTCCCCCCCACCCCCCAAAAAAGAGAAATACACTGAGAATCCTTTCCTCAAGAAAATTCTGACATAAACAAAAAGTTGTGTTTAATAAGATGTAAAAAGAATTGGTCACACACATATTATAATTATGAAGTTTTTACTAAAGTGCTATGAAAGAAAAGTGATAGCTTTACTTATCACTTTTTCACACATGCACACACACAGCCTTCAAATCAATATGGACTCCTGGCAGCTGCCAATAAAAATTCCTACAGTTTTCTCAGCAAGATTTTGCCATTGCATGCTTGCTAGGGCTAAGAGAGAATAAATGGCCCAAAGTCACCCAGCTGGCTTTGTACCTGAAGTAGGATTAATCTCCTGGTTTCTAACCTAATGCCTCCACCAAACTGGCTCCTATGATGGTATTTGTTACATATTAAATAACAAACTTAATTAAAATATAGATAATAATGTCCTTTTCTGCTCTTTTTTTAGTTAGAATTGACAGGCATATATTATGATTCCCTAAAGCTAATAATATTGGGGAAATATTACTATTACTACTGCTACCACCACCATCACTACTACTACTATTAATGATAATAAAACCTGGAGATATACAATAAATGGATATATGACAAAATAGGTAAGAAAAGATATACACTGTATAGAAAGGAGAGAAAAATAAATTTAAAAAATTAGGTTTTTTTTAAAAAAGAAAATTGAGAACAAACTTACCTTGCCCAAAATATACTGATTACGTCTGGAATAATTGCCAAGTGTGCATATTCTTCTAGGTTGTTTCAATATTCTTTCCTGCTCAGCCTGCTTAAGGTTTATTGAGGAATCAATATATTGCAGCTAAAAATCAAGACAGAAAAATAGCATTATGTGTTATTATAGAAATGTATTTTATAACACATATAAACCATTTACAAGCATACAATTAATTTAAAGCTCTTATGACTTTTTATCTTACTTAAGCAAGCCTCCACTGGACAGTAGTAAAGTTCATTGCTGTTTCTAAAAACAGCCTAGAAATATAGTTCATGTTATTTTATTAACTTGCAGCCATGGGATTGGGACTGTACTTCCCTCTTACTTTTTGAACTACCTTAGAAATTTGTTTTAAATCTGAAAATGTAATAAAGAAGTGTTAATTAGATGAAAGAATTACAATGAAAAAGAGAAAAAAGCAGGAGGCAAATGAAAACGTGTAAATAGACCAAAATGAAAACAAATTACTGTATTTTTTGGAGTATAAGATGCACCTTTTCCCTCAAAAAAAGAGGCTGAAAACCTGGGTGTATCTTATACACTAAATACAGCATTTTTGGCCTCCTGAAACCCTGCCCCACCTGAAAAAAATGGCTGTGCATAGCCTTTAGGAAGATTCCAGAGTGTTCCTGGGGATTGTGAAGGGCAAAAATCAGCAAAAAACAGGCTGTTTTTTGCCCCTCCCCAGCCCCCAGGAGCACTCTATAAGACTCCTAAAGGCTATGCATGGTTGGGTTTTTTTTGACAAAAACGGCCCTCTTTTTTATGAAAAACGTGCCATTTTTTGCTCATTTCTCCCCACCCAGCCCCCAGGAACACTCTATAAGCCTCCTAAAGGCTATGCATGCCCCTTTTTTGACAAAAAACAGGCCTGTTTACACAAAAAACAGGCCCTTTTTGGGAGGTCTGCAGAGTGCATTTTTTTTAAAAAAAATTGCCTCTTCAAAATCTGGGTGCGTCTTATATGCTGGTGTGTCTTATACTCTTGTGCGTCTTATACTCCGAAAAATACGGTATATGAGATATTATTTATGATCCCTAAATGAAACTAAGAATTCTTCCATCCTGGAATATAAGCAAATCATAGTATTAGCACTAACATATGAAAGTTGCAATCTTATGTAAGCTTACTTAAAACTACATCTTACATTATCTTTGACAACTATTTTAAAATTGATTTACATAGTGTACCTATGGGGGGGAGGGATTGCGTTTAGGTCAGTGGTGACTTCTGCTATCTGCTTGAGCAAGCCCCTGTAGTTTTCTTAGCAAGTTTGTCACTGCTTGCTTCCTAAGACTGAGAGATTGATTGGCTCAAACTCATCCAGCTGGCTTTTTGCATATGATGGGACTAGAACTAAGTACCCCAGGTTCTAACCTAATACCTTAAGCATTCACCAAACTGACTCTCTTGGATGAGCAGTCTGATTTTAAAGATACTGTCAGTGTTCAAAGTAATAACCTCCACAAAAGAAGACTCCAAGGCTAGCATTTCCTCAAATTTCCATTTTATGAGAGATGTCATTATTGGCACATCTGCAAAAACCCAAATCTGAGAGTTCCGGGTTTTTCCCCACCCAAAAGAATGTCAAAGATCCATCCCCTGAACCCACAAGCCCATCATATGGCCCTATCATTTCATTGTCCTAACTGGAGACAATCCCCCTGTCACTCCCATCCAGGTGCAGCTGAGTGTCCTTGACTCCAAGAGAAAGGAATGTTGTTGTGGCTAATTCTCCACCCTCCTTGAGATTCCCCCCTCTGTTTTCCCAGGCACTAAATGTGGCAGCCCTGAAGCTCCAAAGAAAAAGATGGCTTCCAAAGCTGATACTGTATCAAGGGCCAAGAGACATACAACATAACAGAGAAAAGATATGTATGTTCTTTCCATATTCATGTTAACTTCTTATTAAACACTGTTCTTTCATGTTAAATATAACATAGATAGGCCTTAACTTAGTTGGTTCTTAGTTGGATAGGTCAATGTTACAATGGATCTCCCTGAGAGTAGTTATGGCCCCGTTCTGACGTTCCAATGGCTGGGCCATCGGCACAATTCTATGCCTGCACTTTGGGAGTTTGGCAACCGTCTTGCAATTATGGCCGTTGCAATCTGCCTTGATCAAATTACCGTGTTTTATAATGTTTTTGCAAAAACCCAGCATTTACTTCTGATTTTTGGCAAACCCAGCCCATTTCAAACCATTGGTTTGCTTTATGACTATGGCATGCTTAATGACTGTGGTGACCAGTTATGACTGTGGCATTCACGTTAATGACTGCTGAGAAAAAAAGTCATAAAATGGGGTTGGCTATGTGGGTGATCTATCTTACAGCTGCCACAACTTACAACTGTGATGGGAAGTGAAGGACTATCCGTGTTAATGTCAGGCCACTGTGTCACCACATCTTTCTGTGTATAAGAACAAGAAGTCTATTATATCTCTTTGGATACAATAACTCTACATGAAAATTCTGATGGTTAAAAATGAATAAAAATTAAGAAAATTAAATTACCACATTGGCCTGAGGTATGTTAATTTGACGTCTTTTCAGTTCATTCTTGAGCTGTAACTCCTTTTTTTCAACTTCCTCTAATTGGCCTGGAAAATAAATCAGCATCACAAGTTGGACTAAAAGTTGACTTCATTGCTTAGTGAAAGCAGCATCAGATAAAAACTATAACCATCTTTTCAAGCCAGAGGTTTAAAATGGAATTGTATTGCTTTTTTCAACATCAATCCAGGAACATTTTAATCATATTTTAATATTAATTTTTATTTAGATCTAAATTCATCACTTAAATGTTTTCCTCTTTATTTGCTACTTTAATATATGCTGCAGTTGTTGTTGGAAAATTGATCCTGAGAAATATTTTGCAGATCATGAAGGCATGGCATTTAAAGCACCATATTTTTCAGAGTATAAGATGCACCGGAGTATAAGACGCACCAAGGTTTTGAAGAGGCAATTTTTTAAAAAAAGTAGGTAGATAGATAGAGGGAGAGAGAGATAAAGAAATACAGTAGGTAGGTTGGGTGAGAGAGAGTAGGTAGATAGGTAGTTATATATATATATATATATATATATATATATATATATATATATATATATATATATATATATATATATATATATATATATATATATATATATATATATATATATATATATATATATATATATATATATATATATATATATAAAGAGTTTTTTTTTTATAAGAGTTTTATTAGTATTTGTAGGCCGCCCTTTTCCCTGAGGGGACTCAGGGCGGCTCACACAAAACCGGGAAGGGGGAATACAGACATTAAGATAGAAACATATAATAAAATAGTAAGCAACATACATTCATCATTCGGGAGGGGTAACTATCCTTATCCCCAGGCCTGACGGGCGAGCCAGTTCTTCAAGGCTATGCGGAAGGCTTGGACGGTGGAGAGGGTACGAATCTCCACGGGGAGCTCGTTCCAAAGGGTCGGGGCTACTGCTGAGAAGGCCCTCCTCCTTGTAGTTGCCAGCCGACACTGGCTGGCCGATGGATACGGAGGAGGCCTAATCTATGGGATCTTATTGGTCGCAGGGATGTAATTGGCAGAAGGCGGTCTCTCAAGTATCCAGATCCACTGCCATGTAGGGCTTTATGGGTGACTAATAGCACCTTGAAGCGCATCCGGAGATCGACAGGTAGCCAGCGCAGCTCGCGGAGGATAGGTGTTATGCGGGTGAATCGGGGTGCACCCGCAATCACTCGCGCGGCTGCGTTCTGCACTAGCTGAAGTCGCCGGATGCTCCTCAAGGGCAGCCCCATGTAGAGCACATTGCAGTATTCCAGCCTAGAGGTCACAAGGGCCCGAGTGACTGTTGTGAGAGCCTCCCGATTCAGGTAGGGTCGCAACTGGCGCACCAGGCGAACGCCCCCCTGGTCACAGCCGTTAAGTGGTGGTCAAATGACAGCTGTGGATCCAGGAGGACTCCCAAGTTGCGAACCCTCTCTGAGGGGTATAAAATTTGACCCCCCAGCCTGAGTGGTGGAATATTAGCCAAATCTTTGGGAGGAAAACACAACAGCCACTCGGTCTTTTCTGGGTTGAGCACAAGCTTGTTAACCCTCATCCAGTCCATAACGGCCTCAAGGCCCCGGCTCATCACGTCTACCGCTTCATTGAGTTGGCACGGGGCGGACAGATACAATTGAGTATCGTCCGCATATTGATGGTATCTAATCCCGTGCCTGCGGATGATCTCTCCCAGCGGTTTCATGTAGATGTTGAATAGTAGGGGGGATAAGACCGAGCCCTGAGGCACCCCATAATTTAGGGGCCTAGGGGACGATCTCTGCCCCCCCACTAACACCGACTGCGACCTGTCCGAGAGGTAGGAGGAGAACCACCGTAGCACGGTGCCTCCCACTCCCACCTCCCGCAGTCGTCGCAGAAGGATACCATGGTCGATGGTATCGAAAGCCGCTGAGAGGTCAAGGAGGACCAGGATGGAGGAATGTCCTTCATCTCTGGCTCTCCAGAGATCATCCATCAATGCGACCAAAGCGGTTTCTGTGCTGTAACCGGGCCTGAAGCCTGACTGGAAGGGGTCTAGATAGTTTGCTTCCTCCAAGGACCGTTGGAGCTGGAAGGCCACCACCTTCTCAACAACCTTCCCCAAGAAAGGAAGGTTGGAGACTGGACGATAGCTATTAAGAACAGCTGGATCCAAGGATGGTTTCTTCAGGAGGGGTCTCACCACCGCTGCTTTCAGTGTGGCGGGGAAGTTCCCCTCCCGAAGGGAGGCGGTTACAACCGCCTGGATCCAGCCTCGTGTCACCTCACTGCAGTTAGTAACCAGCCATGAGGGACACGGATCCAGAACACAGGTGGAGGTACTTACAGCTCTCATGGCCTTGTCCACATCCCCGGGGGTAACGTCCTGAAACTCAACCCAGAGCTGTTCTACTTGGTCCCCCTGTGCCTCGGCTGGAACTGCGGGGGTGGAGTCCAAGTCCGACCGAAACCGAGCAATTTTGTCCGCTAAGAATTGGGCATACTCTTCAGCTCTGCCCTGCAAGGGTTCCCCCGCCTCCCTTTTGTTCAATAGGGATATATATATATATATATTAGATTTTTACAACCCCTGGTAAGCCCCAATTACGGGAGGAAGCTAACTGCTTCCATCATCTGTCATTCGGCTCACAACCCAAGGGGGTGGGGGAGACAAACTTTTAACATATAAGACAATACATAATTAAAAACACAACATTCATACCATTCGGGCAGGTTACAGTCTTAGCCCCAGTCCTGACGGGATAGCCAGATTCTGAGGGCTGTGCGGAAGGTCTGGAGGGTGGGGAGATCGTTCCATAGGGTCGGAGCTGCCACCGAGAAGGCTCTCCTCCGCGTAGTTGCCAGTCGGCATTGACCGGCAGATGGAACTCGGAGGAGGCCTAATCGATGAGATCTAATAGGTCGTGTGGAGGTAATTGGCAGTAGGCGGTCTCTCAAGTACCCAGATCCACTACCATGAAGGGCTTTATGGGTGACAAGTAGCACCTTGAAGCGCACCCGGAGATCGACAGGTAGCCAGTGCAGCTCGCGGAGGATAGGTGTTATGTGGGTGAAGCAAGGTGCACCCACAATCGCTTGCGCGGCCGCATTCTGGACTAGCTGAAGTCGCCGAATACTCTTCAAGGGCAGCCCCATGTAGAGCACATTGCAGTACTCCAGCCTAGAGGTCACAAGGGCACGAGTGACTGTTGTGAGAGCCTCCCGGTTCAGGTAGGGGCGCAACTGGTGCACCAGGCGAACCTGGGCAAATGCCCCCCTGGTCACAGCTGACAAATGGTGTTCGAAAGTCAGCTGTGGGTCCAGGAGGTGGGTAGGTAGATAGAGGGAGAGAGAGAGAGAAATACAGTAGGTACCATTTTTTCTCGAAAATATGACCTGTCCTGAAACTAAAGCTTTGCCACATTTTTTGCATGGGCAAAAATATAAGCCCACCCCCAAAAATAAAACCCCTGGACAACCCCCCCAGGCAGAGCACCGCTCACAGACATAGCGGTATCCTGAAGGCGCCGAGACACAGGAGACGAGGGGGAAAAAGGCGCTCACATTGCTTGGCGCCTTTGGGATACCGCTAGATTGGGGAGTGGCATTCTGCCTGGCCGGAGGCGGGAGTTGATGGGCGGTGAACTGGCTCCCGAACAGCCGAGCACAGCCTCAGGGGCGAAGCAGCCATGAGGTGACCACGCTCACGAGAAACTGCCCAGAAAACCCCCTCTCCAGCCGGGCAGAGCACCATTCACTGAGCTAGGTGGTATCCCTAAGGCGCCAAGCCACGTGATGCTTTGCCCGCTCCCCAGAAGGGGGTTGTGCAAGCGTTTTGGAGTTTGGAACCGGAGAAGACGTTATGCTCGGAGCACAGCGGTGGCAGCTGCTGCAGGGAGAGCTGGGTCCGGACATGTTGAGGCTAGGGGGCATGCCTGCTGGGGGTGGAACAGGCGCTCGCACAACCCCCTTCTCCAGCCGGGCAGAGCTCCATGCACTGACCTAGGGGATATTCCTAATATGCCAAGCCGCGGGAGCTGGGGGGCGGGCAGAGCGCCACGTGGCTTGGTGCCTTAGGGATACCCTCTAGGTCAGTGAATGGTGCTCTGCCCAGCTGGAGAGGGGGTTTGCTGGAAAGCTGCTCGTGAGCGTGGTCACCTCATGGTTGCTTCGCCCCTGAGGCTGTGCCCAGCTCTTCGGGAGCCAGTTTGCAAGGGAGCAGCCGCCCAGCAACCCCAAAACAATAAGCCCTCCCCTATAATAAGCCCAAGGCCATATTTTGTAAGTAAAAAGAAAATAAGACTCTGTCATATTTTTGGGGAAACACGGTAGGTAGGGAGAGAGAGAGGGTAGGTATGTAGATAGAAGGATAGAGAGAGAGAAATAGGGTAGGTAGGGAGAGAGAGTAAGTAGGTAGGTAGGTAGAGGGATAGAGAGAAAGAAATACAGTAGGTAGGTAGGTAGGTAGAGAGAGAGAGTAGGTAGGTAGGTAGGTAGGTAGGTAGATGTTTCCAAGTGTATTTATCCATGTGCTGGAGAAGGAAATCACTGACAACCTAAGACTTGTTTCTGCTGGCACAGTACTTGATCAATGTAATTCTCATCAATCACTCTAACTAAAAAGCTTTCCGAAAGGGGTAGGAAAAGTTTTTGCACTCTGCAAACCTCGGGAAAACGGGCCCAGTTTTTTCAAATAAAAGGCATGAATAGCCTTGGGGAGGCTTGCAAAGTACTCCTGAGGGGGTGGGGTGGGGGCAACAAAGAGCAAAAAAAAAGCCTGTTTTTCATCAAAAAAATTATGGAGGCTTATAGAGTGCTGCTGGGGGCTGGGGGGGGGGACGGCCCATTTTTTGCTCATTTCTGCCCTCCCCAGCTGTCTGAAAGCCTCCATAAGGGTATGTACAGCCATTTTGGGGAAGGGACGGGGCTTCAGGAGGCAAAAAAATGCTGTATTTGATGTATAAGACTTACCCCGATTTTCAGCCTCTTTTTTGAAAAAAGGTGTGTCTTATACTCCAAAAAATACGGTAATCACTTTAATGTAAACAGACTTTGGTTAAGAAGGGACAAAATAACCAGATGTATTGTGAAAAGCAAATCTTCTAGTATAAGACACACCAAGATTTTGAAGAGGCAAATTTTTTTAAAAAAAAAACTTTTTGCACTGTGCAGACCTCCTGAAAACGGGCCTGGGTTTTTCCCCCCTCCAAAATAGGGCATGCATAGCCTTTAGGAGGCTTATAGAGTGCTCCTGGGCAAGGGGGCAAAATTGAGAAAAAAAATGGCCCGTTCTTTTGCTCATTTCTGTCCTTCCCAGCCCCCAGGATCACTCTGCAAGCCTCCTAAAGTCAATGCATGGCCATTTTCGTGAAGGGGGGCGGGGTTTTGGAAGGCAAACAATTCTGTATTAAGTGTATAACATGCACCCAGATTTTCAGCCTCTTTTTTGAGGGAAAAAGGTGCGTCTTATACTCCAAAAATATGGTAATTCTTTTTTCTGGTTTGGTGGATCAAGCTGTGGTTCCTCAGTTGATCCAATTCCAATTTCACCAAACTCAAGTAATGATCATTTTGAAATTTAAAAACAATAAATTAGCTAATTTTAGATGGTATCTGAGTTAGATAATCTTAATGGTATTACTTCGTAACAAATCTTACTTTTGTAAAGTATATTAAGAAGGATGAAAAAAAGAAAGGGATTATTTAATATTTTACCTATGGAATTATCTGTGGATTCACTATTGCCATAATTTCAGCAAAAAAGAAAAATTATGATTTGGCATGGAAAAAGCAACTTTTGTCTTTTTACAGGAAATTAGGTATGTCCCAGTACTGAAAGCTATGCAGGTTTGATAGGCAGGAACCAATCAGATTCAGTTCTACCAAGACTATGGTGGCTTTGGGTGTTTGACTCACACAGATCTGGGGAGATTCCATCTTTAATCTTGGATGGTATAGCATTTTCCCTTTCCAGGCTGACATGCAATCTGAAGGTTTTCCTGGATTCACAGCTCCTGCTTGAAGAGCAGGTGTCAACTTTGGCCAGGAAGATCTTTCTCCAACTCTATCTGTTGTAGCAATTGTGCCATTTCCTAGATCAGGGGCCCCTCAAGACCTAGTCACCTCACAGCTTGACTACTGCAATACACTATATATGGGACAGTTTGTGAAGACCACCCAGAAGAAATAACTGATACAGACTGTTATCTGCTTTTGAAAAACTTCCATAAGCATTATTAAAAAGAACTATGCATAATTTCTTTCAGAGTAAGCAATTTTATGCAAAGGAAAAAAAAGAAGTAATAGTAAGCCAAATCAATTACAGACATGCACAAATATAAATCAAACAAAACATACAGCAATACAAGTAATTTAAAGAAATACTAATGAGTATAGTAATCCATTTCTTTCTTTCATTACTTCCACCACACCCATATATTGCTTCATACATTGTTTTCTGTTTTTAAAAATCCTGGCCTTTAAAAATGTGTCAATACATTGCATATATTTGCTAGTTGATGGTATATGGACAACAATATTTTGACTTGGTAGGTAATCATGTAAATTCCATAGCTTCGAGTAAAGCTGGGCTTTGGTTGCTTTTTATGTAGATACTATGACCCAAAAACTGATAATATCATCTTTGCAAGTAGCAAAAATACATGCCTAAAGCTGCAATCAACTTTAGATCTTCTCCGTCTTATTAAAAACATATGAAAAGCCTGCACACAAAAAATGTTCATTGATGAAACATCAAAATCAGTTACCTGAGAACAATGTGGCTTGTTTGCAAAATTATGTGAACATGAATAGAATAGCCTTACAGTACTTACGTTTTGTTTCAGCAATAAGCTGATCCTTAGCATCAAACCAATCTCTATATGTTTTTATTGACTGTGAAAGGTAGTCTCTCTCTTGAGTAAGATTTGACATCTGCTGTTGAACCTTATAATCTAAAGACAGAAAAAATAATTCATTTCCCCCCTTCAATAACAAATACACATTCAATGAATTAATTAAAGAAGATACAATAACAGAATAATAGAGTTGGAACGGATCTTGAAGGTCTTCTAGTCTCCTAGATCTCCTGAAGCAGGAGATCCTCCCATTCTGGACAAATTGCTGTCCAATCTCTTCTTAAAAGCCCCCAGTGATGGAAAACTCACAACTTCTGAGGGCAAGCTATTCCATTGGTTAATTGCTCTGACTGTCAGGAAATTTTTCCTTAGTTCTAGATTGATTCTCTCCTTGATTAGTTTCCATCCATCCTGCCTTCTGGTACTTTGGAAAATAAGTTGACCCTGCTCTTATTGTGGCAGCCCCTCAAATATTGGAACACTGCTATCATGCCACCCTTGGTCCTTCTTTTTTACAAGACATACTCAATTCCTGCAACAGTTCTTTGTATGTTTTAGTCTCCAGCCCCCTGATAAACTTTGTTGTTCTTTTTTGCACTTTTCCCAAAGTCTCAACACCTTTTATATATTGTGGTAACCAAAACTGGATGCAATATTCCAAATGTTGTCTGACCAAGGCATTATAAAATGGTATTAATGGTTCACATGATCTTGATTCTATTTCTCTGTTAATGCAGCCTAAGACTGCATTGAGTTTTTTTGTTAGCTGCAGCATACTGCTGGTTCATATTTAAGTGATTGTTCACTGGAACTCGAAGATCCCTCTCACAGTTACTGCTATTGAGCCAGGTTCCATCTATTCTAAACCTGTGCATTTGGTTTGGAAATAGCTTTTCAAACATTATAGAGGAAAAGGATACATTTTAGAAAATAAAAAGTTGGAATCATTGAAACTCACCATTATAAAACATAAAGGTTAAAAAATAAGGTTGCAAATGTTTCCAAGCAGGTATGACTGGCTCCAATACAAGAGTATACTCGGTTTTATTTCTTCCTGGACTATTTTCTGCTAGCACAAGAGCCTGAAAAAACGATTTCCATTATATATTTAAGAATTATTTGCCTAATGTGAATATACATTTAGTTAGTATATAAAGCCCTAACCTTTGTTCAATACTAACAACTTCAAAATGTTTTTCCAAAATAAGTGGCACCTGTTATTAGTAGCACATTTTTGCAATAAGCAGTTTACATTTATGGTTCCACTCAATTTTAAAATAACCCAAACATAATGACTACAGAACCAGATATATACTATGCAAAAAGAACAAAACTAGCAATCCCAAATATTATTACAGGTAATCGTTAACAGATGGGAACTGGAATATCAATCCTAAATCATTAGGATTGTAAAGCAAATCATCCTATGACCAGCCCTTTTTTTACAAGCTTTTTCAGTGGCAGTATTAAGCAATCAGTAAGCAAATCTATTCTTCCAAAAGGTAACATTGAAAATTGTGACTGCAGGACATTACAACCAATCATAAATGTGGCCCAGTTGCTACGTACCCAAAATATGGTCATGTGACTGCAAGGGTGTACAGCATGATATTTTATGATGGCCTCAAGTACTTTGCAGGTTATATAAAGCACACTTACTGAGGCAGCTGTAACTTTAAATGGTGGTTAAGCAATAGAATCATGCCCATTTACATTTTCTAAATTATAGGAAAAGCTAGGCAAAGAAAGGTAAACATTACGATAATAATATGCATGTGAACATAGTAGACTGCTGATTTCCATTCCTGAATTATTTATTGGAAGATTATTTAAGGAGGCTCACCTCAATTTCAACAATTCCTTTGTGAAAAGGAAATTCAACTGTACTTGTTTCACCCATAAACAGGGGACTATCAAGGTCGTTCTCAGTTGAACTTTTGATTTTTGCTACAATTTTCCCATCTAAATCACTTCCTGTACGGTTTTTGTATTCATCCTTAAATTAAGAAGACACTTAAATTAGCAATGAATTTTTTAAAAATGTTCAATACATATCTTAAAACATATACAAAATGTACCTATATTTGGAGTTTGTATTCAATTTGCTTATGGTACTATTTTTTTAAATTTTATAGAACACCATCCACAGACTGAAGGTCCTGAGTTTAACATGAAAATTATAAATTCTTTTTAAAAACCATTTTATCAAAGATTACACAGAGAAAAATAAAAATTGAAACAAAATATAAAAATTGAAAAAAGTGCAGAAAAGAAAAAAGTGGAAGAAAAAACCCATTAGTAAGTAACTTTCGTCTTAATCTTGAAATGTACAAACAATTTTGGTAATGTATCACCATGTCTTAAAAAACATCAAATGTTGTCTACATTCTATAACTCATCTCTTATATTATAGAAAAAAACCCTTAAACTTTATTATTCATTCCTAGTCAGCAAAAGTCCACTTAGGGTTGCAGAAATAACTGCATATTTATTTCAACCTTGATCAAATAAGTCATCTTCTTTCCTATACTTTTAACAATTATGGTTTTTAATCCCTTCAAATAATGCCCCCCCCCACTTCAGTACTTTTCATCTTCTCTTTGTCTCTTCTCAGCAAATCCTTCAAAACTTTAATAAACTTTAATAAACTCCTTTAAATAATGTTTTGCTTAAATGATGTTGGCTAACAAAAATGGGTTTTCTTCTTTCTCTCTATCTTGGTATCATCTCTGTATGGACTGCAAAGCAACACAGCAATCTTTTTATAGACATGTAAAATATCTATAAAAAGCTCCTTAAAATGTCACAGTGAACATGAAGGTTTGGGAAATTAACAATTGGATGAAAAAGACTTAAAAAGTGAACCTTTAGAAACTGCCCTGATTTGAATCGGATACAGATTTCGCCTATTTGTATAAATATGTGTATATATTATGTATGTACAGTTTGAATGTATATTTGTATGTATGTATATAACTTCATTTTAAACCACAATTCAATTAATCACCGTTACAATGAGAGTCAGGTTCTTGACAATGGTCCGACTGTCAACATTCTGAACATTAAAAACAGCAGGGGTCTTTGGCAAAGTTTGTGGCTTCAACAGTGCTGGTTTGTTTGGCACCACATCAACTATAATCTTGGGGAAAAAACACAATATATAGAGACTTAATGTACAATATAGAAATTTATCAACAGCATTAGCCCTAATTGCAGAAGTATCCATGTATATTCTTGTCATATTTCATTACTTTCTAGCCTGGGCCTATGAACCAATTGGCAATGTATTATTACTCCAGTATCAATGTTGAAATTGTGCTGCTTGTTGGTTTGCTTAAAATACACTGTAAACTACTGGTATTTTAGAATAATTGGTTCAAGATGCTTAAGTAATTTTGTTTGAATTTATGCTTTTATTCTTTACAGCTTTTTTATAATCATAAAACACATATCACAGAAAATAGTAGCATAGTTGATTAATTCATTTCCCTAAATTTCATCACTGGCCACACAAAAGTAGAATGAACTAACTTCCCTCATTCAAATACTTTTCTGAGAATGTTATTAGCATTTACTCACTGTTTCATATGATAGCAATGGACTAGAAACATACCCAACAGAGCTACGTATTTATGACTTTCTATAATTATTGAAAACTATAGATTCTCTTTGACAGGACTGGTTTCTTAGTGGCCATTTAACATTATGAAGGACTCCAAAAAAGTACCTAGGACCCAGATTCAAATTCTGATGGCTGCCCACCCCATCACATGATTGCAAATATGTGGTAACTGGTCCACATTTATGTGACTGATTTATAACATTCACCCACGCACGCCCCCAGAAACTGGCATTTGGCTCAGGTTCCTGCAAAAACACTTATTGCAGAAAATGAGTTCACTTAATGATCATAATGTTTGCTCAACAATAGAAATAGTACTTAGGCTTATATACTGTTTCACAGTACTTTACAGCTCTCTCTAAACAGTTTACAGAGTCAGCATATTGCCCTCAACAATCTTGGTCCTCATTTTACCGACCTCAGAAGAACGGAAGGCTGAGTCAACCTTGAGTTGGTGAAGCTTGAATTGCCAGACTGCTGGCAGTCATCAGTCTGCAAACTACGGATTTGTTTAATAGCCATTGTACTTAATGAATGCTGCAAAAATATCATAAAACTGGGTTGGTCACAAGATAATATTTTAACAACCGGCATGGTTACACCATAACTCTGGGCTTAATTGCGGTTGTAAGTTGAGGGCTACTTGTATTAACAAATAGACAACCACAGACACTAAATTTATGTAAGGAATCTCACAGAGATTTGTATTTTCCCTATTCACTTATACAGTCTTGCCCTCTGATAATGTCAACTTATAATGCTGGAAAGAGGAGGACAATACTTCCTATATCCACAACAAGCCACAGAAGAATGAATGAAAATCCCAGCTTCTTCACCTTGCCAGCCTAAATTCTTCAAATCCAATTGAAACAAGTCCTGATCTTTTGACCCAGAATGCATGTGACAAAAATGCTCCAATAAACGGCCGGGGCGGGGGGATAACAATTAATAATTACTGAATAAAGTTAATCCTCTGAAACAAAAGGCCTTATTTACAAAATTAGTATCCTCTATTTGCATGTGGCAAATATTCTCTACACAATGGAGCACATAGTTACAAATGCACAAATTTCATTATTTCCTTCCAGGAGAAATAGCAACAAATGAAACAAAACATAGAAAATGAAGGAAGAGATAGGGGCACTGAGAAAATGGATGGAGATGAAATAAGAAAAGATAATGGGAAATGGGAAAAGTAACCATTTTTAAAATAATTTAGGTATTATGAAAAGATTTAAAATTCATTAAGCACCAGAGGTGGGTTCTGATGGGGAACAAATAATTGCTAAAGGCATCCATACAAGAAAAGTATTCATCCATTTTTATATTCCATCAATTTGTTTTCAACAGCTTCTGTCACGTCCATAGGTCTAGGAAAGGTCCAATTGGACAGTGCATGAGTAACTTCAACTATATAAAGCCAAGAGCCAGTAGTTCTCACAGGACAAATATTTCAGTTATGACAACAACAACCTCTCAGTTTTAATATCATGCAATGCAGATAGGAAGTGGGGTGAAATAAGTTTAAATTGTTATGGGTATAAAATATAACTGTCACTTATAGAGGGCAATCAGTTCTGTATGGCTTCATTCATTTTTGATAAAAATTTGAATCAGGTGATACCACTGGAGCAAATTTTAAATCAAGCAGCCTTATTAAACTGTGTAAAGTTGGAGGTGTTTTCATTTTCATTTTCATTTCATTTCATTTGGTTTGTATGGTTTTTTTAAAACCCTATCCTGGACCAAGAAATCTAAAACCAACAAAGATATCAACTGATTAGATGATCGTTCTGGTATATATATATTTTTAATTTCTGGATTAAGATAAAACTTGCTTATGCATGCTAAAAAAATCAATACAATTTGTATCTGGGCAAAATCTTACCAGAGAAAAAATAAAATACAATTTTAAAAATGTAAAACACATTTTTACATATTATTTCAAAAGCTCACCTCTTTACTGCGAAGAACACTGGTTTCATCAATTGTAAATATACATTGGATGCTGTATTTGGTTGCTTTTTCTGGAACCATGTTATTCCTAAATTATAAACACTAATGTTAGTATTTCTTTAAAATTTACAACACTTAAATTCTCAATATTTTTCCCTATTAAAATTTTACGTTGCTCTTTGAACCAAATGAATCAAAATCAGTTTTTTAAATTAACTTGTTTTATTATAAAATAATAAATGGAATTTTCATATTTAATGTCTGCAATACTTGCTATATACCACATTCCTGAAATTCTCCGTTCTCAATCCTTAAACTTTCTATTATGTCATTCCTGACATCCATATGCTTTAATTAACTTAATTAGTCTCAAATAAAATTATACTTTTGCATATATATTTTCAATTTTGAAACACTATTTTAGACACAGATATTTAACAGACAACAGGTATATCAATACCTAGGTGGAAAAAAATCATACCTGCAATATGAATTTCAATCTTAATAAAAATTAATTACTGCTAACAAACCAAACTATACTTAAAAACAAAATTGATTATAGTTTTTTGTAAGCATCATTTTTTTGTAAGCATCGTTATATTAGAACTACTGTAAAAAACATTATTTGTTAACCTGAAGTAAAAAAAGCCCTCATCATTGTCATTGTTTGCTTTGGTACACTGAAATGTTGTAATCTAAAAAAAAGAAAAAAGAGTGAAAAAAGCCACATTAGATATGTAAACGTTTAAAAAGTAATATTAAATTCAGTTACTTTGAATTCATGAGAATCTAAATAAATAAAATGATACATTATTTTAACTAAGAACCTAAAAAGTATATACTATAAACGAAGCTCATTTTTAGTTTTTAGTCAAAACCAAATCAATAGATTATCTTAAAAGACCAAAATTCAGTGTTAATTATGTTGATATTTAAGGTTAAAGAAAATGTAAAGTAAAATGCGTACAGAACAAATTCATACAACCATTAAAATTAATGGGTATGTAGCAATAGGAGAGAATAAACCATACATACTAGACAAACTAATTGGACTCTCCAATAGAAAGTATTATTTTTCAAACTCAAAAGCACTTATAAAATTATTTCATGATCAAAATAGATAATAATGATGTGATTCTTCATGTAGTCTCATCTCTAACTTCTCTGGGTTTTAAGGATACCGAAAGCAATGCTTTTAGCAATGATCATTCCTTTCTACTTTCAATCAGCAAAAGTTTCCAGATCATTTTAAAGGTAACAAAATAATAATAAAAAATACATTGCTTTAATATAAATAAAGATATTACCAGAGCAAAACTATCTTTGTCTAAATAAAATTACAGATTATTGTATCAGTTTAAGATGAGCAATTTTTCTCTAAACCACTGAAACAATTTATATGAATGCTCAAATGAAATGTTATGTTTGTTATGTTATGTTTATTATACTTGTATGCCGCCCTATTCCCGAGGGACTCAGGGTGGCTAACAAACAAGTGGGGAAGGGGAAATACAAAAAACGAACAAGACAAAAACAAGATACAAGAAACAGATTAAACACTACACAACTATCGCAACAATTCAAGTAGGGCTGGGAACTCATCAGCCCCAGGCTTGCCGGAACAGCCAGGTCTTGACGGCTTTGCGGAAAGCCTGAAGGGTGGTGAGGGTCCGAATCTCCACGGGGATATCGTTCCAGAGGGCCGGAGCAGCCACAGAGAAGGCCCTCCCCCGGGGGTCGACAGTCGACATTGGCTAGCTGATGGTATCCGAAGGAGGCCTAATCTGTGGGATCTGATTGGTCGTAGGGAGGTAATTGGCAGGAGGTGGTCTCTCAAGTACCCAGGTCCAATACCATGTAGAGCTTTAAAAGTAACGACTGGCACCTTGAAGCGCGTTGGGAATCCAACAGGCAGCCAGTGCAGCTTGCGGAGGATAGGTGTAACGTGGGTGTACCGAGGTGCACCCACAATCGCTCGCGCGGCTGCATTCTGGACAAGCTAAAGTCTCTGAATGCTCTTCAAGGGCTGCCCCATGTAGAGCGCATTACAGTAGTCCAGTCTTGAGGTCACAAGGGCGTGAATGACTGTTCTGAGAGCCTCCCGGTTCAGGTAGGGACGCAATTGGTGCACCAGGCGAACCTGGGCAAATGTCCCCCTGGTCACAGCCTACAGATGGTGTTCTAAAGTCAGCTGTGGGTCCAGGAGGACTCCCAAATTGCGAACCCTGTCTGAGGGGCGTATAATTTCACCCCCCAGCCTGAGAGATGGAATACAGGGCCAATCTTTGGGAGGGAAAAAGACAAGCCACTCGGTCTTGTCGGGATTGAGTGCAAGCTTGTTCACACCCATCCAGACCCTGACAGCCTCCAGGCACTGACACATCACTTCAATCGCTTCACTGAGTTGGCACGGGGCGGACAGATACAACTGTGTATCGTCCGCATATTGATGGTACTTTATCCCGTGCCGACGAATGATCTCACCCAGTGGCTTCATGTAGATGTTAAACAGGAGGGGGGACAAGACCGGGCCCTGCGGCACCCCATACTTAAGGGGCCTAGGGGTCGACCTCTGCCCTCCAACCAACACTGACTGCGACCTGTCAGAGAGGTAGGAGGAGAACCACTGAAGAACGGTGCCTCCCACTCCCACCTCACGTAACCGCCGCAGAAGGATACCATGGTCGATGGTATCGAAGGCCGCTGAGAGGTCAAGGAGCACTAGGATGGAGGCATGGCCCCCATCCCTGGCTCTCCAGAGATCATCAATCAGTGCGACCAAAGCAGTTTCTGTGCTGTAGCCAGGCCTGAATCCAGACTGAAAGAAGTCTAGATAATCGGTTTCATCCAAGGACCACCGGAGCTGAGAGGCCACCACTTTCTCAACAACCTTCCCAACAAAGGGGAGGTTGGAAACTGGATGATAGTTGCTTAGAATGGCTGGATCCAAAGACGGCATCTTCAGGAGGGGTCTCACCACCGCCGCCTTTAAAAGGGGCGGGAAGGCTCCCTCCCGAAGAGAGGTGGCAACTATCGTCTGGATCCAGCTCCGTGTCACCTCCTTGCTGTTCGCGACCAGCCAGGAGGGGCGCAGGTCCAGTACGCAAGTGGAGGCACTCACCACTCCGATGGCCTTCTCCACTTCCTCAGGCGTGACAAGTTGAAAATCAATCCATAAATTCCGCTCAAGACCCTCCCCCGGTACCTCGGCTGGCTCTGAGCAATTGGAGTCCAGGTCTGTCCGAATCCGAGCGACTTTATCCGCTAGAAACTGAACAAACTCCTCAGCTCTACCTTGCATATTTTTTAGGAGCGTTTATAATTTCCTTTAGAATAAAAACACTTGTCAAAATATTCATTCCAACACTGAAATTTCTTTTATGGAACCTGATCTATTACTGAACAATGAAATACTATGAAACATCTGGTATGATGGAAAAATTAACATAGTTATCCATAAATTAATGGATAGGTTTAACTGAAACTAAATTTGCATACATATTTCTTTCTATCTATCTGTTGCAAACATTGTTTCCTGTTACTTACATTTTCATTATTGTCTGTTTCCATGATTTTCATACAAATACTTCCTGGATTTATATTTGTAATATTGTTGTCATCTTCAGAAATAACATTGACCTTGAAATCTGCATGAGGGAAGAAATGTATTATCGCACATGTTGCTAAACTTAATTTACAGATTAAAACTCTGAAGTAAAATATTACTAGGCAGAAATACATGTCAAAGAATGTAAGAAACTGATAAGAATAGTATAATGATGTATATTCCATAAAAAGGCATTACTGTATTCCAAGACATTTAATGACTTTACATTTTAGACAAATCATCCAGTGCCATAACCCAGAATAGCCAATAGCACAGATGTATATACTGTTTGACAGTCCTCTCTAAGCGGTTTACAGTGTCAATGGTGCCAAAGCATCCAGTGCTTCCAATGCCATGGACCAGGATGATAGGACAGATACTTTTAATAATGAAGAGGTTTTAAATCTAATGTCAGCACTTTGACCAAAGCCAAACCATGAAACTGACCACCCATTTTGATTGGAACTATATTTTATTGATATAGGCTACATTAATAAAATAAATAAATTCCAAAATAATATAATAAATAAAATAAATAAATGTAATAAAATAAATAAATAATGCATAAATTCTTTTGGTATCGAGATTAAGAACATTGAGGAGTGTCTACAGAAGCAAATAGAAACAACTGAATTGCTGACCAACAGTCTCAGAATATTAAAATATTCTGAGATTAAAACTGAAAAGAATAATAGGTTACTTCCAAAATAATTATCTTTAGTATAAAAAAAGGCAAGAATAATCTCAATTTTGGTAGGATTACATTAAAGAATGAAAATGAAGATATATTCCCAATGGGAATATAATGTGAGAGTAAGACAATCCAATAATGCAACATATTACTTGAAAAACAATATTCCTAATCCCTATAGATAATTACTTTTCAGAGTTTAGAGTCTTAGGTTTGGTATTGGATTATAAACTGTTCTTAGCTTTACTTCAATGCAGGTTGTGAAAATTATCACTTCTTTCCATAGGCCTATCCCTAATCTTTCAATCATACTCAATATACTCTGTCCTGTTAAGCAGAAAACAGGTTTTAAGTAGATTAAATTAAGATCTACTCATATGATTCTTCAATTTAAAGGCATTAAGCACCAAAACATCAGCAGATTGCTGTGTTAAACTATAGAGAAACAGCCATTTTATAACCTAAAATGATATTGATAGGGCAAACTATATTTTAAAAGAGAACAAAAAATATTCTGTTGAAAAATAAGAAATAAAAGGCAAGAAAAAGCATTCCAACTGTCTAATGGTTATCATTAGAAAATAAAAAAATGTTAAAGCACTCACCAGGAAAAGTGTTTCCAGCAGTAAAGATAGCATTCTCATCATATGTTACATTTAAACATACAGGTTTCTCTGGGTCAGGCAAAACATTTATCTTGATCACTGGACTGCTTAGCACATTCTTGTTACAGATGGCCTTGAACTGCAAGGGGTACTGTCCTCTGAAATACAGTAATAATTAAACATCAATATAGTTCTGTTGAAGGTGCCAACATTTTAAATAGAAATATAAGAGTTCCAATATATAGTAGTCTTTGATTTATACAACCATTTTTTTACAACTGGCACAGTATCCCCATGGTCATGTGATTGACATTTTGGAAGTTGGAAACAACAGGTTTTCGTTTAACTGAGCAAGACTGAGTGGCTTTGGTTTTGGGGGACTTCTGGTTCTAGGGATTTATCATCTCTTGTTCTTAAAGAGGTGGCATTGCCCCAAACAGACATTGTGTGCATTCTGAACATTCTCCTGAATTCCAGACACCTATTCAAAGAGGGCCTTTATGCACTTTTGTGTTTAGTGCCATTTGTAGCATTTCTTGGACCATGATGCATTGCTCTCAATCACTCATTCACTGATTATCTCCCAATATTACTGTCATGTGCTCTACATAGGGCTGTCTTTAAACTAGGTGCTTCTAGGTGCAATTCAAGGTGCGGATAATGACCTATAAAGATCTTCACAGCAAGGGACCAGGGTATCTGAGGGACTACATGTCCCATTGGATCTGGAAGAGAGGCATGTTACAGGCCCTGTTTACTTTCATCTGACAGGAAGAGACCATTTTATACCTTGGTATCTGTTGTGACTCAGCAGACGTCTTCTGTGAGTCTTTTTGGGATGGAAGATTAACGATGCAGCTGGGGCTCGTTAGTGGGGTTCTGGAGATAAAAGGACGAATGGTGCCACGCTTTGGTTGCAGGAGTCAATGTTCCTTCGTTCGTTCAACATTCATTGATCATCGGTCGTAGTTTATTTGAAAGCACTTGGAGAAGTGATTAGCTTTCTGTAACCCTGATTCAAGGAGGCACTTGGAGAAGTGCATTGCTTTGTAAGAGTTTTTGTTTTGTATTCTGTTATCTTCTTGAAAGAGACTTTATTTCTGTTTATTTTTGGGCTTGCAGCCAGTCTGAGCCGAGAACTGATAAAGAGAGTTTCTTTTAAGTTTGTTTGCCTGTCGTCTGTTAACGAGCGGAGAAGGGGGGACAAAACAGTTTGACTCCTGCTGAAAAGCCTCCATTTCATTAATTATGGAACAATTAATGGCTGAAAATAGGCAAATGGCACAACAAATCGCGATGTTGTCGGACCAAATTATGCAGTTGCAGAGAGCTGCAACCCCCCCCCCCCAGCCAAGGAGGAAGTGCCCAGTAGCCATGCCAGATAAATATGATGGGAGTCTGGCCATGTTTGCCGTGTTTCTGGGACAATGCCAGCTGTTCCTGAGTTTGAGAGCGGAGGACTTTCCCACGGACCGGACGAAGGTGGGATTCATTATCAGTTTGCTCTCAGGCACAGCTGCCCGTTGGGCTACCCCCTTGTTAATTCAGCAGAGCCCTTTGTTGGACGACTTCCAGGGCCTTTGTCAGTATTTCAAACAGATGTTTGAAGATCCTATCAAGGAGGAAACATCAGCTAGAAGTCTGAAGTCACTGCAGCAGAGGAGTGGTTCATTGCAGGATTATGTGACGGAATTCAGGCTGCGTAGCCAGAATTCCAAGTGGAATGAACCAGCTCTAATGGACACGTTCCAGGATGGATTGTCTGAGGCCTTGCAGGATGAACTGGCAAGGGTGGACAGGCCACCGACATTCGACGCGTTGGTCCACCTGTGCCTCCGGATAGACGCCTAACTGCAGAGGCAAAGGCCTCGCCGTGCATTCCAGGAGACCACCAGCATGTCGGTTCAGCAAGGGACTGCAGTGGACTGGGAGGAGCCCATGGAGTTGGGTGCTGTCAGACCTCGAGTGTCACAGACAGAGATGGACAGATGACGTGCTGAGGGATTGTGTTTCTACCGCGGGGATCTCGGACACCTGGGAATTGCCCCAAGAAGAACAGAAGGGTTGCACAGACTGCAGCTGTCCCTCAACAACGCACTATCATGTCGGACAACCAGCACGTTGGTGTGGCCGTGATACCCCGTTCGCACAAGGTAGCGTGCGTTCGGGGTTTGTGGAGTCCCAGGGCGGATGCCCTGCCGAGTAAAGTAGAGAACTCTGACCCTGCGAACTCGCTTCCACCTTGGACTGTTCTATCCATTGCATCCTGCGCTGCCGTTTGTCATCCCGTGAGCAAACAGTCTCTCATGCGGGAAGCGCAGCGGGATGACGACTGGGTGGAGCGATGAAAGGCGGAAGTGGGGCCGGCGTCCCCATGGACTTTGGAAGGGGATCTTTTGAAGTGTCGGGTCCAGCTCTATGTTCCCACAAGGCACATCCATTGACGGGTGCTCTCGCAGGTTCATTGCGCGTCTGCATCTAGACATTGGGTTTTTTTCGGACGTTGCGCCTGGCCTCCCATCAATTTTGGTGGCCCCATATGAAAAATGACATGCGGAGGTGCGTGGAGTCATGTGCCCAGTGCCAATGGGCCAGGTGTGCAAGAAGAACTCCACCAAGATTCCAGCCATTGTCGACTCCGGTCCCCGCAGCACTGGACTTTGTTTCTAGGTTCCCAGTGGGGTACCAGTGTCTTGGATCGTGTTCTGTGGAGGCCGCCACCAACCCCAAGGCCTTCTCCAGATTCCATCTGCCAGCCAATGTCAGCTGGCGACACCCCGGGGGAATCCTTCTCTGTTGCAGCTCCGGCCCTCTGGAACGAGCTCCCCATTGAGATCCGGACCCTCACTACCCTTCCTGCCTTCCGCAAAGCGACTAAGACCTGGCTGTTCCGGCAGGCTTGGGGCTGTTGAGTTGTCTAGCCCCACTTCAGGTTTGTGACTGTTGTGTAATTTTAAACTGTTGTTTATTTTTAGAATGCAGCCGTGCGAGCGATTGTTGGTGCACCTCGGTACAACCACGTGACACCGCGAGCTGCACTGCCTGCCGATTGGGCTCTGGACTCGCTTCAATGTGCTAGTCGTTACTTATAAAGCCCTACATGGTGTCGGACCTGGGTACTTGAGAGACTGCCTCCTGCCAATTACCTCCCTAAGACCGATCAGATCCCACAGATTAGGCCTCCTCCGAATTCCATCTGCCAGCCAGTGCCGACTGGCAAATCCCTGGGGGAGGGCCTTTTCTGTGGCTGCTCCGGCCCTCTGGAACAATCTCTCCGTGGAGATCCGGACCCTCACCACCCTCCAGGATTTCCGCAAAGCCATGAAGACCTGGTTGTTCCAGCAGGCCTGGGGCTGATGAATTTCCAGCCCCACTTGAAATGTTGTGACTGTTGTTGTTTTTTACTCTGTCTGTCTTTTTTCCTATTTGCATCCCCTTCCCCCCTTTTGGTTGTTAGCCGCCCCGAGTCCCTCGGGAATAGGGCGGCATACAAATTAAATAAACATTCAACAAACATTCAAACATTTTTATGTATCCCCCCCTCCCTTTTATTGTAAGCCGCCCTGAGTCTCTTTGAGAGTGGGCGGCATACAAAATTTAATAAATAAATAAATAAACAAACAAACCCTTCTGGGCTGCACCCCGATCATCGAAACCGGGGGAAGGACTCTGCGGGAAGGGATTACGTGGTGGCTCGGCAGGAGTCAGTGGAGCTGCCGCCAGACTCCGACGGTGAGGGGTCATGTGGGTTGGCCTTGGAGGAGATGGAGGACTCTGGACAGGGTGTTAAGGCTCAGCCGAAGCTGGTAGAGCTGTCGTCAACCTCCGATGGTAGGGGGGCTGGTGGGTCGGTCTTGCAGAGGGTGAAGGACCATGGGCGGGGTGTCGACGCCGTGAAGGGCGGAAGGAAACATGGTGGTCACCAGATACCTAAGGAGTTCCGATTCAAGGGGGCTATTCCTGCAGAGGTTTGAGACTCATGAAAAAGGGACCACAGGAAATGGGTGCGGGCCCTCTTGTGGACAAGTCATTCCGACAGCATCCAGACCATCGGAACCTGGGGAAAGGGCCCTGCAGTGGGGGATAGTGTTGTGACTCAGCAGACGTCTTCTGTGAGTCTTTTCGGGATGGAAGATTAACGATGCAGCTGTGGCTCGTTAGTGGGGTTCTAGAGATAAAAGGACGGATGGTGCCACGCCCTGGTTGCAGGAGTCAATGTTCCTTCGTTCATTCAACATTCATTGATCATCGGTCGTGGTTTATTTGAGAGCACTTGGAGAAGTGATTTGCTTTCTGTAACCCTGATTCAAGGAGGCACTTGGAGAAGTGCATTGCTTTGTAAGAGTTTTTGTTTTGTATTCTGTTATCTTCTTGAAAGAGACTTTATTTCTGTTTATTTTTGGGCTCGCAGCCAGTCTGAGCCGAGAACTGATAAAGAGAGTTCCTTTTAAGTTTGTTTGCCTGTCGTCTGTTAACGAGCGGAGAAGTTGGGACAGAACAGGTATCCATCCTTTGAAATGTCATTCCCCAGAATATACGTCCCCCCCCACTCTATTGGCCTTTTTGAAAGCCGTAAAGATATGGCTATACTACCATGTCTGAGAGTCTGGTGGTAGTGGTAAGCGTAAGTTATGATGAATTGGATGTATTGATATTTAACTACTGATCTTTGTTCTGAATTGAATTTGTAATAGTGATTTCAATATGATTGTCTATTTTTATTGTTCTTGCTATTTACATAAATATTGTGAGCTGTATCATATCATTCATATAGCAGTTAGACTATAGCAGTTAGACTTATATACCGCTTCATAGGGCTTTCAGCCCTCTCTAAGCGATTTACAGAGTCAGCATATCGCCCCCACAATCTGGGTCCTCATTTTACCCACCTCGGAAGGATGGAAGGCTGAGTCAATCCTGAGCCGGTGAGATTTGAACCGCTGAACTAGCAGTCAGCTGAAGTGGGTCTGTAGTACTGCACTCTACCCACTGCGCCACCTCGGCTCTATCATATATATATATATATATATATATATGTATGTATGTATGTATGTATGTATGTATGTATGTATGTATGTATGTATATGTATATACACACACCAACTATCATATACAATACCATTTAATTAATATTTCAAATTTTTAATTATTATAGGATATGATAGCTGATATATTAAATTAACATGACACAAATTTAAAAATATACAAAATCCATCTCTATGGTTTTCAAATGACCAATGTTCAACCTGTTCATCTAGACTTCACATCTGACATTTTGCAACATTTGCTTTTTAAACAAAATTTGTAATGTTTGAAGTCATGTGATTTTCTTTCTTTGAATCTTGTTTTTCTTTTTTATTTCATTGTTGGTATTATTCCTGCTTATCCTTATTTCCCATTTATAATACACACAGCATTAGGCAGAACACTTTTTAAATACATACGTTCCTATGCCTTTGTTGTAGGACTGTTAAATATATATTTTATGCATATTTGGAATAATAGGAAGAATTTTAATCACTTACTTAGGAGCACAAATAATAGGAACTCCAAAGCTTGCTCTACCAGTTTCATCTGTTAAATACTGCACATTTGAAGGAAAAATCTGGAAAAAAAATTATTCTTATGACAAAAATAAAACTTATTAAGTAACATTTTTTCATGTATATTCTTGGTTTCCCACTAAAATGCAATACTCTGGAAATGATTTATTATGAACATGTTCTATTGTTTTTTCCTCTAGTTGTATTTTTGTATAAGTTTTATATATTTGATATGCATAATTGATTTAATCAATGAAGTTTTATCTATCGAGTCAAATAATTCTGCAGAAAGAAACAAGATGTCATTAGAAATAAACTTTAGGACAAAATATGAGCAATCAACCTCTATGGTATAAAGAAGTTGTAAGGAGAAGACTAAGTTTCACTTACGTTTATTTTATTATCTTTTATAAGTGTGATTTTCACATTACGTTCAGCAGATGGATTATTCCACTGATCAAAGAGCTGGATTATAAGAGCCTTTGGTAATTTTTTGCCATTAATTACAGATATAGCCTGAAAAAAAGATTATTATTTGGAATTATGTAGAAAAAATAGCATGCATATACCATTTCATTAATTATTTGTGAATATAAATTCAAATTACATTTTTGTCTCAGTGCTCAGTTTTATACCAGATAATAAATATGTCAACCTTTCAAGCATAATTAATAAACCCCTCAACTCTCAAACTTTACAGATTTACAAAACCAATTCTTAGCACAGCATCATTTGGTTAGTATTCTATCATCTGGCATTGACTTACCGTCAATGGTTCTATCCAATCCAGAAGATCCAATTTAACAGGAGGGCCAGCAATCAATCTTAACTTCAGGTAATGGGATAAATTATGCCAAGAAACATGCAGTTCTTTAACTTCTGGTGGGCCTGGTTCAAATTTAATTCCTTTGATAGAAATAGTTTGTGTACTTTGCTATAAAATATGTAATAATAGATAAAAGCTTGTTAGGGTTTTATTGGGGGAAATTAGTTGATTGTAAAAGCATAACAAGAATATACATACTGCATATTTGATACAAAGTGACTGAAATCTAATGCTAAATTTGGTCCAGGAATTTATGTTTGTTGACAAAAGTTATAATCTGTTTCATAGAAATTTGGATCAAACTCTAGTGATAAATATGTATATCATTTTACATACAGTGATATTTAAGTGTTTGGGAACCCTTTTAAATATTTATTTCTACAGAAATATGACTTAAAACCTGACTGCTTTCCACAAAGTCCTAAAAGTAGGTAAAGAGAACCCAATTAACACATTTGTTTATGAATAATAAAATAGTTTTCCTAGGACTGAAAAGGCATTGTATCCTTTACATTAATATTAATGTAACTGTAATGGATTTATAACCACAAATAGGATTAAAACCTGTGTCAGTTAGAAATGTGATCATTAAGTGAGTCATCACATAATCAATTGAGTTTCACACCAATTTATGACCTTTCCGGTTCCCGGCCCCCGCTTGTTGGAAGCTGGATGGGAAAGTTACAAATGGTGACCACATAGGATACGGTAACTGTCATAAATGCATGCTGACTGCCAATTGCTTGAATCATGATCAGATACATGACTGCTGTGAGTTTAAAGAGCCACTGCAAGATACTTTTTTTCAGTACTGTCATAATTTAGAATGGCTTCTAAATGAATGACTGGAGGTCAAGAACTTATTGTAAGCTGCTTTAGTGATAGAGGTATAAACTCCTCTCTCTACTTCTTTAAAGCAAAAAAAATATTTTAATGGATATAATGTGGGATATTTAAAAAAAATACCTTCCAAAAAGTTTTCAAATCTGATTTATCCAGGCCATTCCCAGAAATCTTCAAGTCAGTCATACAAAATGATGCCAGGGACTGAATCTGATTTCCATGCTGATCGGTAATCATTATCTCTTTTATATATATAAAAAGGTACAAGTTATAAGAATACTGTAGAACATATTAGAGTTACAAAACAGATTAAAATATTACCATATTTATAAAAAAGTTATTGTAAACTAATAAAAAGCTTAAAGCCCTCCTCAATGTTAAATACAACAGTAGTTTGATTTCATGCTTATTTAAGATCTGAAATGGGCTTCATGTTTTGAAACCCAAACCGAATATTCTACCACATAGCCTAAATATAATAGCAGTCTAGAATCTTAGTCAACATCAGAGGTGGATTCCTACCGGTTCGGCCAAGTAGGTAGTAACTTGGCTGCCTGTGCACACGTTTTTGCCCGCTGAACTGGCAGTAATGCCAGTAGCAACCCACCCTTGGTCAACATGCCATTAATGCAAACCTAACAGCACTAAATCAAATCAGAATGTGGGGCCAAATGTAAATATAGATCATTTTGCATAATATGGACAGTTTGGAACTCAATGCTCATGAGAGCTGACTGAGTAAATGAAAGCAACACGACTGCAGCTGGTGAGTATATCAAGCTGCTGAGGACTGCCATGGTACTATCAAGGCGTCAGTTAAAAATGTTAAGAGTTATACATACATACCAATTTCATCCTGCAGCTTTTCACCCATTTTTATTATATCTGATCCTTTAATTTCACATTTGATATGTTTTGGCTTATCAGCAAGCGGTCTAGTGAAATACACAGTGAGAGGTTAATATACTTATTTTAAGAAATAGTGGTAAATTTAATACTGTTCATACTTTACATAGTTAAATCTTTACTGACATTCAGGCAAGAACATCTGCAGAAATGGAGTGTGTGTGTGTGTAGAATGGTTCTCTGGGCAGGTGGAGACAGCGGTCATGCATGGGTTAACTCAGTAACCAATAGAACTGAGTCTATCAAAGTGATGTCATCAGCTCTGCGGAGCATGCTCCCGCTTTTCCTGACGAAGGAAATTAGTAGACTGCTGTGTGTGACCAATCGCTTTCTCTCCAGACTCAACCAAAAGTGTACACCTCTGCGAGGTAGGCCAGAATGCTAGGGTGGGGATGACCGCTGTCTCCACCTACCCAGAGAAGGGGCGTATCAGGTAAGAACCAATGCCCCATTCTCCTAAGTTGGTGGAGACAGCGGTCATGCATGGGACCTACCAGACCAGAGCTGGCATGTCCCCGGGAGGGCATGAGACTGGCCTAGGAACTGGAGGATGGAAGGACCTGCTGGAGCACTTGCTGTCCGAAGGCTGCATCAGCCAATGCATACCTATCTACCTTGTAATGTCTGATAAAGGAATTAGGGGTAGCCCAGGTCGCTGCCTTACAGATCTTCTCCACCGAGGCCTGTCGCGCCCATGCCACTGATGTGGCTGCGCTGCGTGTAGAATGAGCCGTAATGTTGGGTGGAGGAGGGAGATGATGCACGATGTAAGTTTGCGCAATGGCTGATATGATCCAATGTCCAATCATGGAAGGAGAAGCTTTTAGGCCCTTGTTGGTCGGATGAAAGGAGACAAAGAGGGCTTCGCTGCGTCTAAAGGCAGCCGTCTTGGCGATGTAAGTTTTAAGGGCACGCCTGACGTCTAGTTTGTGCCATTTACGCTCCAGATTGTGAGATGGAGCAGGGCAGAAATTTGAAAGGGTGAGATACAGAGAATGATGAATGCTGAATTCACATTCGGAACAAAGGTGGGGTCAATGCGCAGAAACACATGGTCTGGGTGGAAGATACACAGGTCGGCCTGGATGGAGAGGGCCGCCAACTCTGACACCCTCCGTGCTAATATTATGGCCACCAGAAAGGCAGTTTTGAGAGTGAGGTGGTGCAGAGTTGCCGCCCTGAGGGGCTCAAAGGGCGGTTCTGTAAGGAAGTCAAGAACCTTGGTCAGATCCAGGAGGGGAATCAGTGCATGACAGGAGGACAGATATTGGATGCCCCTTTAAGGAACCTGTGGATGTGAGGATGCAAGGAGAGGGGCTCATCTCGGTGGAGGGAGAGAACTGAGGCTAGGGCTGCCACCTGCCGCCACAAGGTATTCGGAGAAAGTCCCTTATTAAGACCCTGCTGCAAGAATTCAAGAAGCTGGGGTACTGCAGCTTTCAATGGATCTTCCCCTCACCCCAGGCACCATGTTACGAAAGTCTGCCATGTAGATTTGTATATCCTATTGGTCGCGGGGCGGCGTGAGGCTTGAATGGTATGGATCACAGTCTCGGAAAGGTTATCTGCCCTCAGGACTGCCCGCTCAGCCTCCAAGCAGTTAGGCGTAGCCAGCGCAGATCTGGGTGATGAATGGAGCCCTGATGAAGGAGGGACGGAATCATTGGCAGGGGCCATTGAGGTTCCACTGAAAGATTGATCAGGTCCGCGTACCATGGTCGGCGCGGCCAATTGGAGGCGACCAGGATGAGCTCAGCCTCTTCCTCCAACATTTTCCGAATCACCCTCTGTATCGGGGGAAGGGAGGGAAGGCATACAGGAGACCGCGAGGCCACCTGCACCTGAGAGCGTCTGTCCCTTCTGCGCCTGGTGTCATGTATCGAGACAGGTACCTGGGCAGCTGGTTGTTGGCAGATGTTGCGAAGAGGTCCAAAGCTGGAGTCCCATACCTAACCGACAGCTGATGAAATATGCCGCGATTCAAACTCCACTCTGCTGGGTTGATTGTTGTGCGGCTCAGCCAGTCTGCTGCGGTGTTGTCCGACCCCGAGATGTGTTCGGCACGTAGGGAGAGAAGGTTGGCTTCTGCCCAGGTGCCTAGTTGAAAGGCAGATTCCATGAGAGCGACAGCTCTCGTTCCCCCCTGGCGGTTGACATCCAGATAGTAAATTGTCCGTCCGGATCAACACATGTGAGTTTTGGAGAAAAGGCTGGAAGTGAAGGAGAACTAGATGGATGGCTCTCAACTCTAGCCAATTCATACTGTATGATAGGTCTGAATTGGATCAAAGACCCTGCGCTACTTGTTCCTCCAAGTGAGCTCCCCAGCCCATGAGGCTCGCGTCTGTTGTTACCACAAGACGTGGAGGGTCCCTGAAAAGAGAGCCCTGAGCTATGGCCAGGGAGATCCACCATTCCAGGAATGACAGGACTTCCGGGGTCAGGAGGACCTTCATTGAGGAACAGCTGCTGTTGGTCTTCTGGAATGGCAGAAGAAACCACTGGAGGCAGCAGCTATGAAGCCATGCCCAAGAGATGATGGAGAAGCAGGAGATCATCTTCCCCAGCAGTTGAGACAACTGGAGAAGAGGAACCCGCTGCCTCCTCCGTACCTCTCTGGCTAATTCCCTGAGACTGCTCTGGCGATCCTGGGACAGGAAGACTTTCCCCTGGGATGAATCTATGAGGGCTCTCAGGTGCACCAGGCAAGGAGTGGGGACGAAGTGACTCTTCTCCCGATTGATGGAGAACACCACTTCCTTTAACACCTGAAGGGTGTCCTGGAGATCTCTGAGGGCCTGGGTGCGTGACCTGGACAACAAGAGGATGTCGTCCAGGTAGCAGAACATCCAGATGGGCCTGGTCTGCAGATGTGCAGCTACGACTGACAGAAGTTTTGTGAAAACCCTTGGGGCTGAGGACAGCCCAAAGGGAAGGGCCCGATATTGGAAATGGAGGCTCACATGGACAAAGCGGAGAAACCTCCTGTGCCGTTTGTGGATGGGCATGTGGAGGTAAGCCTCCATCAGGTCCACTGATGTGAGGAGATCGTGTCTGCGAACACTCTCTAGAATTGATAGGAGAGAGTGCATCATGGGAGGAGGCTCGGTGTTTTCAGCAGGAGCAGGCCTGTGCCTGTGACCCCTAGGGGCAGGGGGCTCGATATCAGGGGCAGAGGCCAAGGGCAGAAGAGGTTCCAGAGAGGGAGAGGAGGCCATAGCCATTACTCACAGTTAGTTTGTTGCTTCAAAATGGCTGCCAGAAGTTTTCGCGCCAATTTCAACGGCCACTGAGGCTGCAGAGCCTATGGGCCGGAGCCACGAGGTAGCCGAGGCCTCGTGGTGAGAGTGGGCAGGTTAGGCCCTGCGGCAAGGTTGTGGAGGCTCGCTGCTATCTTTGGAGCGACAAACTGTGAAATTCAGGAGCTGGAACAGCGTTCCCCAGCCGCTGGCTAATACTTTGGCTCTAATTAGGCTCCCCGCTGTGTCTGGAGGCTCTTGCAGGCAGCGGCGGCGATTAGCAGCGAAAGCGGCAAGGCAGCAACCTGGGAGTCCCCAGCTGAAAGGATTAGGGCTTCCCTCGGCTATTTCAGCAAGCTCTGCTGAGATCTGATCCGGCAGAAAGCCAAAAGGCTTTTAGAGGCTAATCTCAACGAGGCACGGCAAAAAGCTCTCTAGTCCAGAGGCTTTAGAGAGTTTAACAGAGCCCAGACTGGAATATCAGTTTAAAGAAACAATTTGCAAGCGAATTTAGAGAAAGTCAATTAAAAAATCCAACCAAATCAATCAATTTTAACCAATTAATCTAGGAGAGAGCGATTTAACACAGCCAGTTCAATCGAACTGAGTCTTAAAAGGCGGGAGCATGCTCCGCAGAGCCGATGACATCACTTTGGTAGACTCAGTTCTATTGGTTACTGACTGAGTTAACCCATGCATGATCGCTGTCTCCACCAACTTAGGAGAATGACAGATCACGTGTTGTGATATTATAATGCAAGCTCCACCACTTGTATATGTTAAATGTGACACTCTGCTACAAATACAAAAGGGCAGACCATTCATTGTGTTGTCATGATACAGGTTTTGTTATTTTGGCATCTTTATGGCAACATGCAGGTTTTGATCTTCTTCATCCTGGATAACTACAAACACTATTAATGGAGTAAATTATATACAAATGACAAGGCCAAATCATAATCCTGTTTATTTCTGTCAAAGCACCTCTTTTCCTCCTCCTGAAGTGATCTTGTGGCCCAAAAAGAGTCTGTGCTTCAAAGGTATTACACTTTCTACTTATCAGACACAATCTTCTAGGCTACACTGAGTGCCCCCCTGAACACTGATCTTTCCCCTGGAAGACTGCAAAAAGGCAATCACACGATTATAGAGACAGCTGGCAACTGGTTGTAAATGTGAGCAGGCTGCCAACCACCCCAAATGTGGTGATGTGATCTTAGCTGGGTATGTGTAACATTTATATTTGTTAATATACAGTATGTCTTCTTAACATTCATACTGTATGTCTGTATAAACAAAAGATGGCAATAACAATATTTTGCCCAGTAGGAAAAGCTACAGTATAAGCTTCATTACTGAAACATGATTGAAGAAAAAGTACAAACCTGACCACAAATGAACTTGCCAAAGAAACGTGTTCATCACTGAATGTAAGCAGACAACAGCATTCATCTTTTATAGATGTTGGAACTTTCACATCAGGTAGCAACCCTTTGATCAGTTGTTTGATATTAAGCTTTGGAGTCCAACTTATCTAAGATTTAAGAAAAAATACTTTGGATACTAGAAAAGTAACATTTTTCTTCTCCTTTTTTTAAAGTTTTACTGGAAATCCATGAAAACTTGAATGCCTTAAATGGAAATACTGTTAATGAAACTGAAAGTGCTTAAATTTAATATAAGCAAATCTATTTTATTGGGGCTATTTCTGAACACCCAAAATTATGTATATTCAACTCTAAATAAAAGTGTGATGTTCCCAATCTACTGCTGTCATGGTGGACCATGACAACTGTTTGAAATAATAAACAAAAATATTTTTCAAGAAAGGTGAATACTTCATAGTCCATGTATTTCTTTAAATACGCTATTATATAACAGTGATGGCGAACCTTTTTCGCCTTGGGTGCCAAAAGCACATGCGCGTGCCCACCCCATAATTTAATTCCCCCACACTGTGCCTCCTGTGCATGCACACATGATCCCCCAGCTGCCCTGCACATACGTGCATGACTTTCTTGGAGCCCGGGGAGGGCGAAAACAGCTGCCCCTCCCTCCAGAGGTGAGAAATGGCTCATTTTCCAACTTCCGATGGGTCCGATAGGTGCGTTTTTCACCCTCTCTACTCTCCAGAGGCTTTATAGGAGCCTGGGGATGGTGAAAAACGGCCCAACATGCAAACTGGAAGTTCAGGAATGGACTTTCAGGTTGCCCGCTTTTCTCCCTCCGGAGGTTTCAGGAAAGCCTCCCAAAGCCTCCGGAGGGCGAAAAATGGCCGTCCCATCTGCCCAGACATCATTATGGACACACTGCACATGCACAGAAGTGCCACAAGCAAGCGCGCTCCTGGTTCCAAACCGGTAGAGAAGATTAGAGCATATCGTGCCTGATCTAAGGTCAAAAGGTGGAGAAAAAAATGCAGCCATATAAGGAGATGGGGAAGGGGAGAACATGCATCAGTTTTTCCCTCATTATCCCATAAAGTAACATTGAACTCCTGCAAAGTTTTTGTTTCTGCCGAACTGCAGTAAATTGAAAAAAAAATTGGCATTAACTTCTGCAAAAGTATAGTTTCTTTTTGGGCTTCAAATATAACTGTCTTTTAAGCATATCTTAAAAGTCAGCATTTAATATTCTTCAAGGACTAGCTCTTCACATTCCACAGTAACATTTAAGAATGAGCATTTAAAAAAATTCAACAAAAATAGGCAGTTTTCTAAGTTCTATATGTGTGACAAAAAAAGAGAACAAGCTGAACTGCTATTTTTTTCCTTTCCTTGAGTTTTACAAATATTAATTCATTATAAAAGATATGGGCAGCCTAAGTAACAATCTATTTTGCTTAGAAAATTTAGAGCTGCTAATTAAATACATTAACATCTAGGCACATTTCCATTATTACATTCACAAGATGTTCTATACTTACTTTAACCTTTTCAGCTAGAGCTTGAGTTATTTTGATTTCTCTTTCTCCCTCGTCATACATTTGGAAAGTAAGGTTTTTTAGCACATCACCTGCAACACGGTTAATTACTTCCCCATTTTTAATCTGAATACGTTTTTCTCTTTCAATGCAATTAATCTGCAGTTCTGCAGCACGGCTACTAGGAACCAGGTGAATAGTCTTGTTCACCGGTGACACATTTTTACAACTCTAACAATAAAAACAAAAAGAAATACCACAAGGAAAAGAAACTTGAATTTTCAAAGCTGTATAACAATATTTTACCTAATCAAATCTAATTAATAATAGTTATTACACTATGAATATTTGTAATATATTTCTTAACAAAATAAAATATATCTATATAATATATCAGAATACAATTAAGAAACACTACATTTGTTTTTTAATATGCTATTCCTACTATAATAGTTCTGGTGTCAGTTACAATTGTGATGGTTATGTGCTTTTCTTTCAAAAGAAGAAAAAATAAATTTTATTTAAAAAAAAGATTAAGTTTTTATATACTATTTTAATTGAAATTAAAAAATTACAAAGATAAAAACAAAGGAAAATATAAGCAAGAAAAAATACAGAAAGGACAAAAACACATACCAACAAACATAATATTAAAAAAATTAACTTCCTCTTTTATCCAAACAAATATAAACATTTTTAATAGCTTAATACCATCTCTGACATTTCAACCAAAACTCTTTTCATTCCTTAAATCATCTTTTATCTATCAGCAAATAATAAAAATCTTTCAATCCTAATCAGCAAAAATCCATGTCTAATATATAAAAACAAATCTTTAAAACTTCATCATTCAATCATAATCAAGAAAAATACATTAATTACTAGAAACAAATTGAAAATATTAATATTTGATCCCTTCAACTGATGTTCCACAAATTAATTTCTTTTCATATCTTTTCATCTATACTCAATTATCAAATTATAGCTCATTATTTCCTCTAAAAATACAACAAAATCTTCTTCCTATATCTTATCTATAAAAACAATTTTAATGCCAAAACATTAAGGCCTAGTTAGGAAAAACCATTGAAAAGCTGTTAGAAAAGAGGGGAATCATATACTATAGTTTAACTTTGATCAAATAGGTCCACTTTGTACATCTTAGTTTTAGTTTTAAAGATCTGGATTCTTTTTAGGTAATGTCCAAATTGTTTCTCAGGAATTCCTTCATGATATAACACCTCTCTTTTGTAAATCAAAAGTAAGAAAATTGTCCAAGTCAATTTTCTGAGTTAAAATATGACTATTCAAATTGTTGTTCTGCTTTACTATTTGTGTATGTCTTTTAATTATTGAAACTTCAGCAAGTTTCATTTGTTGGCTTTATATAACATCTTATATAGCATTCGTACATCCATTCATTTTAAATTCATATCCAAAACAGTCTGATTTTTGGTTATATACTATGTCTTCTTTTAAGACCATTTTTATTGATTCAGACAGTCTAAAGCAGGGGTGTCAAACTGGCAGCCCATGGGCCACATATATCACACACAGGCCACACCCAAATGGGAAAAATCTCACGAAAGGTCATGTGAGGACAAAATGACAGTGAGTTTGACATCCATGGTCCAAAGGTATGTTTTGGATATACTGTTGCTTCAAGTATCCTTAAATTTTTCCACGGTTAAAATATTTTTCTCCATTATATTAGTGGGAATTCTCCTTTAACTATAATCTGTATTTATTTCTGATTTCTTCCTTAACCAGTCTTCAAGTTATTTTCTTATGTTTTTCTCTCATCCCGAACATTTTCCAGGAAAAGATTTCTTACACTAAAACTCAGATCCTCATATAGTTTAATAGGATTTTACACAAACAACAAGCAATATTCTAACTTTTCCAAAGTGTTATTTCCATTCAATCTTGATCCAGTTAATTTCCTTCCAAAAGCAACAGTCTAACAATTGCCCTTTAGCGGCTTAATTCCAAATTTTTAAAAAGGTTTTTCTTTAAATTTTAAATTTATATAAATCGTTCACTTCAGGTTGGAGGAAGAACACATCCAGTATAATAAAACTTACACTTCTGGAGGTTCTTAATGTTCCAAAAGTAATTTATAAGCCACTTCCAATAAAAGTGATTTAGAGGAGTGGTGAAAAAACACAGGGTTCTTATAAAATGCTGATACTCCCTATTTGTAAAAGCCATGACTGACATGAAACTTGTAAAGATATGCTTGTACAAAATTAACCAAGTTCTAGGTTCAAGGATTTTTCTTTCAGTTGCTGCAGATGTTAACACAACTTGTTTTTTAATCCGCTAGGCAGGAGTCTAAGAAATTACATATATTTGTCTCCTATGATTTTCATGCCTGAAACTCACCTATAATCTTAAAAGAAATTAAAAGTTATATCAATATCAAAGACTATTATATGCTTTGTAAGCTTAAAAAAACCACCCCCATTAGGCCAAAAGCATTGATAGTAGGCAGAGAAAAGCATATACAAGGGTTATAGCCAGTGGTGGAATTCAGCCAGTTTGCACCTTTCGGGAGAACCTGTTGTTAACTTTCTAAGCAGTTCGGAGAACCAGTTGTTGGAAGAAATCTCATTTTGTTTTTTTCCACTTTACAGGGCTAATCCTGCAAATAAGGCAGGAAGGAAACATTCTGCTGTTGTTTCTAGCCTAATCTTTATTGTCCTGCTTATAAAAACTGCCTCTCCAGTTAACCCTTATTACATTGTAACAGCTAAGGCAAAGCGCCCATTGACGTGAGTCACTTTGAGTTGGCCAAGCCCACCCAGTCACATGATCACCAAGGCACAGCTATCATTAGGGCAGAGAAGCAGTTGTTAAATTATTTGAGTCCCACCACTGGTTATGGAGTTCTGGAGAGAAGAGGGGGAATGTCTTTAACTTACTGGTATTTCAATTATTGCTTCAAGTATTTGCACTTTCTTTAAATTTTGAATGTGAAGAACTGGTCCAGTTAATGTATTTTTATCAGGACTGCTGTAATCCACACAATATACAGGAAGGCCTGGAACTCCTAAAAACTAATATAATCAAGAATAATTTCGATTAAAGTTATGGCCCATTCAAGTCATAAGATGGCATAAATGTCTTAGAACTAAATTTTAAGACAGACTACAAATATGATGACATTCCCAGTGAATGCATATGCTATGTATTCTTAACACAAAACTCTAGCCAAAATGTCAACATCTAAGTTCTAGAGTTTAAATCACAGAATATTTCAATCACAGAAAATAATGTTATTTTCAGCAATATAAGCAATTATATTTGAGAGACACTGCCTACCTTGCACTGAACAAGTAGTTTTGGTTGAGCTGTTATGTTGCCTACTACATCCAATACTTCAACAGGAAAAGAGAAAGCTGTTCCATTCTCAATTTTCAAGACATCAGAATCTAGTTTCACATTTAGCTGCTGAGGAAGGCCTGTTAAGAGGTCAGAAACTGGCATTTAATTTATTGCTACAAGCATTAAAAGAATTACCTTGAAGTAAGATGGGCGGCCAAACAATTTTATAGATAAATAATAAAAAATAAGATGTCCATACAAACTAACAGCTTTGAAAATGTCAATATTTTAAATAGATCAAAAAATTGGTTTTATCCAAGTTGAGGATAATCTGTTTAAACAAATAAGAGATCAAAGCTTAATGCATATAAAGAGGATATATAATGTATTAATACAGATGGATTCGGAAACAGAATTAGTTAAAGATTGTATGATAAAATGGGCTCAAAATATTGAGGAACCAATAATGTTGGATACATGGGAAAGAATCTGGGTAAGAAATGTGAAATTTACACAAGCTCAAAATCTGAGAGAAAATTTTTACAAGATGTTCTATAGATGGCATTTAGATCCTAAAAAGTTGGCTTCTATGTATCCGAATGTACAGCCTAAATGTTGGAGGTGTGGTTCTCTCGATGCTACATATTATCATATATGGTGGACCTGCCAAAAGGTTAAGGCATTTTGGATAAAAATATGGTGGGTTATGCAAAATGTTTTTAAAAGAAGGATAAAGTTTATTCCTCAGTTATTTTTACTAGGTATATGTACTGACTTTACAGTGGTAGAGACCAATTTGATTCTGCACCTGATAACTGCAGCAAGACTGTTGGTGGCGCAATATTGGAAGAAGGAAGACTTGCCTACAATCCAAGAATGGACATTGAAAGTAACAAACTTAGCCGAGATGGCTAAAATATCGGCATATCTCAAAGATCATTCAAATGAGATATATAAACGAGACTGGAATAAATGGATTGACTATATACAAAATAAATACGGGACTAAGAAATTCCAGTTAGCCTATGCTTAAGATCAGAAATGATTTAAACTGTTAAAAGTCAGTTCAGTAAGAAGAAGCTAAGGTCAATCTAGAATGTCATTAATTTCTTTATTTCTTTTTTCTCAATAGATTTTAGACTGTGTTAGTTAAAAATCCATACCGTGTACGGGTTCTGGGAAGTCGGGGTGGAGGGAGGGAGGGGCACACACAACAAAAAAAAATTGTACTTCAATGTCTTAATGATTGACAAATGATGACATATTTGTGTTTTTTTTTAAAGAAAAATAAAAAAGTTCTGTTTAAAAAAAGAAAAGAAAATGTCAATATTTTAAATTATATCCATGCCATAAACAATACAATATGTAAACCAATGCAGCCAATCCTCTCTATTTATTTCTCCATTAATGATTTTTATATATGATAAGCTAAAGTTAAAAAGAGATTCACTTTTATATATTTTAGTAAAGTTAATGTTTAAATTATATTTTGTGTTACTCTATTTTGCCAAAGGAAATCAGGGAGATGATTGTTTACCCTTGCCACATACTTCAAAGCCATGAGGAAACACATAAAAAAATCCTTTTTCTTTCATACTGACAAGTAAGACTATGGCTGTGAGTTTGTTTTATCTCATACCAGAGTTAAGAAGAAGGGCACCAGGTAAACACATCTTCTCAGCTTGTGGCAACAATAATTACAAACTGGTTATTCCAAAGCAAGAAGGTGAATCCGGGGTCTACAAAAACCATGGGTCTTCTGGGACTGGAGAGGTGAGATCTCCAACCTTTCAATGTACAAGTTCAGCCCTGCTTCTAAAACTGGGAATTGCAGAGACTGTTCTACTACTGTACATTCTGAACTGAATGGGACAATTGAGAACATCCATACATAGTGCTTTAGAGGAGACTACATGAAAATACCTAGGCTGTAAACTGTGCTAAAAGGTTAACTCACACACGCACGCACGCACGGACACACATGAAAAAAAAAGATGGCAGCAGTGGGAAAGCACTTATGGTTTGGATATGTCCATGTAGTCATCAGGAGTCAGCTTCAATGAAGGTACATTTTTTTAAAAAAAAAATTTGTTACATTCCATTGTGAAAGAGAATGCTGAATGTTCATTATCATGTATTGGTTCATTTCAAATGGTCATATTAAAATAACTGGAAAATTTTAGGGACCATTTGAAAATAAAGAAAGCTTCCCTTTTCGTGAATGTTACCTGTTTCTTTGTGAAAAAATGCTTATATGGCGTTTAAGCATTTCAAAGTTCTATGTGGTTCAACATTTTATAGTTCTTTCTCCCATAGTAATCCTGAAGGCTTCTCATTGTCCAGGCATTGTCAAATACATTGTTTTTCAAAAAGTAAAAAAGGCCTAAGTTATTTGAAGGCCTAGGTCCAAAATAAGTATGTGTGTGTGTGTTTGGGCGGTGTGTGTGTGTGTGTGTGTGTGTGTGTGTTTGTGTGTGAGGGCTAATAAATGCCGACTCCTAGCTGCTGCCTGGACAAATCCCTGAGGTTTAGTTGACAAAATTTAGGGATTTTTTTTTATCTGCTTCTTTGAGATGAAAAAGTGTGACTGGCTCCAAAATCATTAAGCTGGCTTTGTGCCTATGGAAGGATTAGAACTCATCTGCTGGTTTCTGCCTGATACCTTAACCACCACACCAAACTGGCTCTCTTCTAAAACCCTTACAATAATTTCCCCCTGAAATATGACAAATCAGATTTCTTCATTTTTTCATATTCATCTCATTCACCTGAAATTCTGTACAGCTTTTTGTACTATGTTCATGTTAATCAACCGGGAAAAGAATACCACAAAAATTGATCTATTCTATACCAAAACTGGATTCTAATATGACTACAAAATGTACATCTCTTAGTAAATGATTACATTACTGTCATTTTCAACATATGCTTTCATGTATTTCAAATATTTTACTTACCTGGGAAAAGTTTAATTTTCAAAACTTGGGACTCTTCCTTTAGACCAGGAAGAGTGATCTTTAGATTAAAGTTCTGTTAAAATGATAAGATATAATAGTAATAAAACAACATTTGTGAATCGCAGATCTTCAGGAAAGATGAAATCCAGTATAAATATTTAGCTGATTATGCAACTAACCATAATAGTACAACTGTGTTTGACTATTTAGTACTTATAGTGAATATTCTTAAAAAGCAATTATGTAAAAATACAAAAAAATTGTCAAAGTATATGTTTGCATCTTTACTAGCAGTGCATGTTATTGAATACCGCCAACTATTGAAGAGATTTTTTTAGCTCCTTCCAAACTTTGCTTCAAATTATATTCAGATTATTCCATCACTTGAAAGGTACGCTGCTACTTCAGATTCATAACTTATCAAAATCAGTTTAACTGAACAAACATCTTTAAATTAACAGAATAACAGGTTTGTTGTGATAGCTGCAAATTGTATTTTAAAACTATCCATTAATTAGATAATTAAAAAAACATTTTATATTGAAAAAGATTAGCTTACCTTGCCTTGGCAATTATTTACAAGGCCTTTAGCAATTATGCCTGCAATGGCGCAATTTGGTCTTCTTTTTATTTCATACTGTAATGTTAGATCACTACAAAATAAAACTTAAAATCAATGGAAGAGATCAATTTTAGTTATCATTTATGAGATAAATGGTTATGTTTTACTAAGGATTTTCTCTCTCTAATTCCTCTTAGAGACCAATCATATTCTATCTGATAGAGTCTATTAGATAGCATATGTGAGAGATAAGTTCTCACAATTTGCATTACCTTATAGGCATTGAAAGATAAAAGTGAGAAAGAAGCCTTCTGGCCTTGTAGTAGCTGGAAGTTTTAACTCGTCCATTCTTTGGAGAAAAAGACCAATACCACAAGAAATAAACAAATAAAAGCTTTATTTTAAAAGAAGATACTATAAAAACATATTAAATTTTAAACACTCAAAATATGAACAGCGTTGAATTATTGAGCTGCAACTTGATAAAAGAGGAAAAATCCCATATGACAATATGATGTCTGAATAGACCACAAGATGGCAATGATACATTAGAAATGGGATGTCACTTAATTATACTTATTCTTTATTTATTTGATTTATTAGGACACTGAACTTGCAAAAGTGATTCTGTGTAGCTTATTCTTATTAGAACAGGAATATTTTGTAGATAAAAATATTAAATTTCTAAAATATGACCAATGCATGATTGAACACAGTTGAAAAGCATGATTACTGAGTTTGTACTAAGTTGCAAGAAACATTGGATTTAAGCATACCTAGCAAAATATATTAAGCTGTAATAAAACTTCTACATAACATGTTAATCTATGTTGTAGAGATAGCCTGCTTCTGAAGCATAGTTCTTTACATTTTTTGGGCTTCACCATTCTATTGTAATTCCATGACTCCTTTGTTTTGTTGGAGCTCACATATCCTCAATATATATTCATGAACTTTTGATCTCCACTGTCTTCTGCTGATGCAGCAAAGAGACGTCTGATGTGTCTGAGGTGGTGTCACACCACTTTTCTCAGCCATTTAGTGCTAGATTGTTCCGTGAGAATCACTACTGCTAATATTGCATGGCAATGTGTCTAAAATGTAGGTGGGAAGCAAGGGTGGGTTCCGGCAGGCACTTCGGCCGGTTTGTTTGTGTGCCTGTCGGCACTTGATGCACACTGTGCAGGCATGTACAGTGCAATTAAAATTGTTCTGCACATGCACAGAACTGAAAAACAAGATGGTGACACCAATGGCAGTGCCCGGGGAACCGGTTCAAAGGTGTGGCAGGCCTGGGTCGCTGTTAGTTCCAATGACTCAGGCCAACAAGCTACTATCGGTTCGGCCGAACCGGTAGGAACCCACCACTGGTGGGAAGGTGTATCTGTACCTCTTATGATGATACTAGGCTTATTAATGCTGATCTCTTCTGGTTTATTGTTGCTCTGGCAATAATTACAATGGCTGCCAACTAAATATGCATAAAGTATTTCTATCTAGGGATGCATCTGTTCAGACTGATTTACTCCTTATAAGCAATGAATGTTGGGGAAGAATTCTTATGGTACAAGAGAAACATATCATGTAAAAGTGGGAAAGACCTTGGACCAATTCATAATGCATGGGAAAAAAACAATGATAAACTACTCCTGTCTTTTTAGCGAGAAAACTACATGGATAGAAAATACAAAATGATAAACAATCTAGTGCTGTATGATGGGTCTCTCAGATCAGATGGCACTCAACATCCTACTGAGGAAGAGCTCCTCATGATGTTTATGATGTGGCTAGATTAAAGCCTTTGGGAGTTTTAGTGCTATACAAGAAAAGAGACTCTGAAGTTACAGAGATAGAATTGCAGTAGAAATATAAAATTTGAAAAGCATGAACACAGAAAAGCTCAACACAGTGAAAGATGAAGTGAAATGACTATAAATAGATATTTTAGGCATCAGCAATTTTCAGTTAGAAGAGCACACTGTATTTTAACTAGGTCATGAAAAACAAAGAAGAAATAGTGTTGCTTTTATAGTTATGAAGGACAAAAAAAAATAGTCTGCGTGACTATGGTAAAAAAAATACCAGAAAATACCTTTCAACTTAAAAAAAAAATAATCTCGCGAAGTTGGAAGAAGTCCCACAAACTACTTTTCTTGCCTTGCATGTGGCAGTGGAGAAAGGAGCAGGAAAGCAGGTTAGTGGAGGAATGTGGCTGCCTTGGGAGGGAGGGGGGTTAGGGATCTCTCTCTCACACAAACCCACACACCATCCTTTCCTTGGGAGCTCTGCAGACGCAGAAAAGGCTTCGGATAGAGCGTTTGTGGGATGTGCATCTGAGCTGAGATCCCAAGGAAAAAACGATTGCCAGGAAAAAAAGGGGGGGGGATTTTGCCTCTTATCCTGTTCTGAGTGTGCTGAGCTTCAGAACAGGGTAAGAGGAAGAAAAATTTCCCCTCCCCATTTTAAGCTGTTTGCAAAAATGCCCCATTCCGAGCCTGGGGTGTTTTTGCAAACGGCTTGAAAATGTGGAGGGGGATATTTCTGAAGGTCAGCACAGACTGAGAACAGGATAAGAGAAAAAATCCCCTCTCCCTATTTTCAAACCATTTGCAAAAATGCCCCATTCCAAGGCTTCAATGCTGCAATCCTTGAATATGCTGAATATCCTCTTTTTTGAGGAAAAAAGATGCGTCTTATACTCCGAAAAATACAGTAGTTAGACTTTGAGGGCAATCTTTTAATATAGCAATAGCACTTGGAGTTATATACAGTTCCACGATGATTTACAGTCCTCTGTAAGCAGTTTACAGAGTTTGTATATTCCTCCTAACAATCTGGGTTCTCATTTTACCAACCTCAGAAAGATGGAAGGTTGAGACAACCTTGTGCCTGTCAAAATCAAACTCCTGGCAGTGGGCAGAGTCAGCCACAAGTACTACATTCTAACCACTGTGCCACCAAGGCTCCTTAATCCAAGAGCCAAGGTGGCGCAGTGGTTAAATGCAGCACTGCAGGCTACTGCTAGATCAGCAGTTCAGCGGTTCAAATCTCACCGGCTCAGGGTTGACTCAGCCTTCCATCCTTCCGAGGTGGGTAAAATGAGGACCCAGATTGTTGGGGGCAATATGCTGACTCTCTGTAAACCGCTTAGAGAGGGCTGAAAGCCCTATGAAGCGGTATATAAGTCTACTGCTATTAATATGATTATCAAGTTTATCTTCCAACCACCAATGCAGAAGAGGGGGTTGGTGATTTCTGTGATTTAATTCAGTTTGAAATCAATGGAACCTGTAAATAAAATGTCCTGTGATTGGTGACTAGTTGGAAACATAAAAGAGGAAAAGTTAGACTGTATGGCTTATGAAACCAAAATGGAGCAGGAGACCTTCTTTTCAATTTCTGCAGTCCAATGATTTTATCATAATAACATTATTGTCAAACAACCAAAATGCTTCTATTTTGGACATCCCCAGGTGGAGTACATAGAAATAAAATTGACTATGTTATTGTTGAAAGGAGTTCAATTATAGCACCAAAGAAATGGACGGGTACAGACTGTGGAACAGATCAAGAAATGCTCAGGTGCAAGCTCCAAGTAAAGTTAAAGAAGAAGAAAGCCATTTAGGTTCCACAATATGATGTTCAACTTATTCCCACCATTCTAAAGAAGAAAATCAGAAATTGCTTTCAAATCCTGAATCTGTTTGTTAGAGAACCAAATTATGGAATGAATTTAAAGAAGTTGTTAAGAATGAATTTGAAAAGAGACTGTCCAAAATTAGGAAAGAGAAGAAAGCAAAATAGATATCAGAACAAAGCCTGGAAATTGCCAAGACAAGAAAAGCCAAAGCTATGGGAGACAAAAAGCTCAGGAACTTAACAAAGAGCTTCAGAGAGCTATTCGAAGAGATAAATAGTAGTATTTAAACAATGTTCATAAAGAGACTTAACAGAAGGTGCAAATTATTATACATAGACCCAAGAATAAAATATTCCCAAATCTAGCTATTTATCTGTAATTGATTCAGGTTTTATTTTGTTTTTAAAATGGGAGACAAGAATGTAGGAGAAAAAGAAGAGGGAGCTGTATTTGCTTGAAGAAAAAAAGATATAAGAATCCTCAGCTAACTGTTTGCTCTACAGAACAGTCACACATGATATTAACTATTCACACCTAAAAAAACAGTTGTCACATCCATCATTTTATATATTCTCAATTTATTAAAAAAATGAATTATGATAGAAGAAACATTTCCATTCCATACATTTCCCTGTAATTAGCAGAAATATAAGAGATTCTAAAGGAAAATGTTCTAATTTTATGACAACACATAGCAAAGAAATAGTTATGAAATACAGAATGCCCAGCATTCACACCAAATTAAAATCATACAGTATTTTTTTCTCTATGTTATAAAAATGAAATAACTACTATTACCTTGCTTCAAGGACTGGTATAATATTTTCCGTCAGTAGAGTGGTATGTCCAAATTCATCCTGGACATCTAGAGGAATATTGAATGGATGCCCTATCCGTAATGGAGTCTCCAAATTACCTATTGTAAACTTCTGAGGTTTGCCTTCTGAGGAAAAGAAAAGAAAAATTCAACATCTTGGTGGAGACTGGAATTTTCCAATCACACTGTTGATGGCTCTACTCACTTTTTGCTATCTTCATCAGCTTTCAGTTATTAATTTTGTCATATATAAAATGAAGGAGAATTTTCCTGTCATCTGAATTAAAGCCTATTTTTAGTTTATTAGGTAAAATTTGTGACGTATATCTGTAGAAACACTTTGTTTCCTTTATATATAAAGCTTCTGTACAGTGATTTTAAAAATAAAAAAAAAATATTTTGAAATATGACACGTTCAGTAAAATTAAAATTAGAGCAGAATTTGAAGCACTCTTCTGCTATCAACAATGTCAAATCTTTCTTTCACTATATTAACGCACAGTTTAATGATATCCAGTTATTAATCACATTTAAATGATCCCACGTTGCTCAGCAAGTTATGATAGTTCTTTATTGATTTGGGGATATCTTACCTACAATATCACATCTTACTAATCTCAGCATTTTTATCCTGGGTTAATGTTAATATTGGGATAAGTGTAAAGATGAATTATGATGAATAGAATTTTACCCAAGAGTTGTGGGGAAAAAATTAAACATTTTGGCAAAGTGCTATGGATTTATAGTATTTTAATGTCACCTTAATTGCCAAAATGTTTACAACACATGGTACATGAAATGCATAATTATTAAAGTTGTTTAATGCAAGCTATATATGACGATTTCTACAGTATATACTGATAGAATATTTAGCAATGTTTTATTTTCTTCTTTGTTTTACAGACTGAGAAATAGACTATCAGAGTAAAACATGGAGTTGCTTTCACAATTCAACATCTTTAAATTGCATTTTTTTTCTCCCTGGGATGAACTGAGATAAACAAAAATATGATAATACTATATATTTATTTAGAGAAATTGTGTTTAACTTTTAGAATTAATAGTTCAAATGAAGGACAATTCTATCGACATAATTATGGATATTTCCAAAAAGATCAAATCAATGATAAAAACATTTAGTTGGTCAGTTTTTCAAGTATTAATCATACTTTTAATATACATTCCTAATATTTCTATGCTGCTTTTTCTTTGGAAAGCCACTTTTCTTAGAGAATTAAAATGAAATATATATATTTTTTCTCCACTGACTGAAAGAATTATTCTTTGGAGAACTGCCTAAATACTTAGCTCATTTATATTTTAGTAACATTTTCAAAAATGCTTTTAATATATTACAAGTAGTCCTTGCTTAGCGAGTGAATAGATCTCAGTAGAGCTACTTACAATCCATTTTCGAAACAGCCCTCCATGGCCAGGTGATAGCATTTTGGAGGCTTGACAACTGGTTTGCAGTTGTGACCATTTGCCATGTCCTGTGGTCACATGGCTGCAATTTTCAGCATTTTTTTTTACCAGTTTCCAGCATTTTCTTACTGTTTCTGGCAAAAAAACATACTCATTGCAAATAATGGATTTCTTTTAACGACCATGGTGTCTTTTAATGACAGGCATAAAACTTTTGTAAAATCAGGCATGGTCAGACAGTGAACCATTTAACAATTGTCTCAACTTACCACCTTAATTCTGGACTCAGTTATGGTTGTAAGTTGAGGTTTGCCTACTGTACATCTCATTGCATTAAAATATGAAATGTTACATATAAACAGTACATGTGAAAACAGAGTACATCAATTAAACTTACCTATGGGGGGTCCTTGGTGCTCTCTGACCTTGCTTGCTTTTTTGCAGACATTTCATTACCCAAACTAGATATCAGTGCTAGTAAGGAGTGCAATTTTCTGTCAGCTTATTATAGAATATAATTCATAAAATGTTCTAGAATATAAACTGACAGCAAACTGCACTCTTTTCTAGCATTGATGATGTTATCTAGTTTGGGTAATGAAATGTCTGCAACAAAACAGCACCAAGCACCCCCCATTCCTGAGCTACAGATATTTGCCTTTATTGGTAAAAACTTACCTCTTACACGGAATTTAAATTTTTTAGATGGAAGACGGATTCCTGCATAAGTGTCTGCATGACTGTCATTCAACACCACTTGTAGAGTTAGTGTGTAGATTCCAAGGTCAACAATATTTTCTGTGTATAATCAGAAATGTTAAATTTAAGTTATCAAATATTATTCAACTGTAGGATATACTAAAAACCCTCCACCAAAACAAAACACCTTACCCATTTTTTTGAACCAGTAAGCCCATCTCACTCCATATTTACTGATGAGACAAATGAGTTCCTTATTTTTATCAGAAGCTTACAGAAAAACAGAGAAACATTATTATATTATAAATCAATCTGTTATTAATTCTAATGCATTTGGAAAAATTTTGGCGATACATGAACGCGCACACACACACACACACACACGTGTATGTAAGTACTGTGTTTTCCCGAAAAGACCTGGTCTTATATTTTTGGAGAGGCCTCCAAAATAAGCTCTAAGGCTTATTTTTGAGGAAACACGTTTTCAGGGTGATTAGCCCTTACCCCTGGTAAGCCCCAATTATGGGAGGAAGCTAACTGCTTCCATCATCTGTCAATCGGCTCGTCACAAGAGTCCATCACGACAGAAACCCAATATTTTTTACTGTTGCCTTTGTTATATTTGTGTTTTTTTTTAATTTGTGCTGATAAATAAATAAAGGGAGACTAGTATAGATCTATTTCAAGCTATTTAGCTCTCATCAGCTAGCCATACCCTTACTGGGATTTGAACCTGGGCTATATTGCATACTAGGCAGACATCTTAGCCATTAGACCACAGGCTCTTATCCGTTATCAGCGAAGCCAAGGTGAAAGGTATCTATTAGATTTTTACAACCCCTGGTAAGCCCCAATTATGGGAGGAAGCTAACTGCTTCCATCATCTGTCAATTGGCTCGTCACAAGAGTCCATCACCCTGGCTTCGCTGATAACGGATAAGAGCCTGTGGCCTAATGGCTAAGATGTCTGCCTAGTATGCAATATAGCCCAGGTATATCTAATATATATATATATATATATTAGATTTTTTACAACCCCTGGTAAGCCCCAATTATGGGAGGAAGCTAACTGCTTCCATCATCTGTCTATCGGCTCGTCACAAGAGTCCATCACGACAGAAACCCAATATTTTTACTGTTGCCTTTGCTATATTTGTGTTTTTTTTTAATTTGTGCTGATAAATAAATAAAATCCCTTTATTTATTTATCAGCACAAATTAAAAACACACACACACAGACACACACATATATATATATACGCATACATACATATACATACACACACACACACACATATATTTCTGCCTTTATTACTTTTATAAATAACTCAAGGCAGCAAACATAGCTAAACTGTTTCCTCCTCCTATTTTCCCCATAATAATAACCCTGTGAGTGAGGGACTGATCCAAAGTCACGTAGCTATGTATCTATGTATCTATGTGTGTATATGTATATGTGTATATATTAATACATTAAAATAATGTAGGAAAAATACAACTTGCATGCTTACAGTGCAAAACAACCTTAAGTTGCACAAGTAATTTATTTAATCCTCCATGACGTGGTCCTGGAAGTTTTTGGATAGACTCGCCTTTTTTATTCATTATTTCAATTTGCATAGGTCCTAAGGGGAAAAAACAGAGCAACCAACATGAAAAACAAATAAATTGAATCAGATTTTAAATTACTATCTGAAATAATAATCAATCCACGTATTTATAAGAAATAGGTTGAAATAAGCTATCTCTGAAATTAATACTAACCTATTGTAAATCCTGCACACTTAATGTCATCTGATGATAATTCATTTCCGTCAGGCCATGTTACTGACAGTCTATCAGGAAATCTAGTAAGAAAAGAAGTATTAAGAGTCACTTTGTCAAAATAGTTATCTATATAAATTGCACACATAAATAAACAAATCAAGTAAAACACTGATGAATTAAATTATCAAAACAATAAAAATGCACCTAATTACTTAGGCAATTTTCTTCTTTAAAATATTATAACAATATAGTAATTTATTTAGCCATTGCAGAATATAGCTGCAAGTTTAATTCAAATCAACTAAAGTAAGTTAATGATTGGATGAGAAGGCCCCGGGAAAATCTCAGGGTTAGAGAAAGACTAGGAAGTTGGGGGAAAAATCTATTAAGAGACAATGGTAAGTGTTCTGACCCCCCTTCTCTGTTCAGGAACAAAAGCCAAACAGACGTACAAAAGAATGTTTTAATAAGTCCAAGCTCTTGTTGGCTGCAAGCCCAAATAAACAAAGATAATAGCTCTGGCAGAAAGTCCTATAACTCATACAACACTGCAAACCGGCTTCTCTTATCAATCCACTTATCCAAGTTGGCTTCTCTCGGTTTGTGAATGCGCACGAGAACAAGAACGAGAAAGTTGACTTCTGCAACCAGGGCGTGGCACCAGCAGTCTCTTTTATCAGCAGGAGGGGATCTTGATCAGCATCAGCTGTTCGTAATCACCTCCTGTAGTTACTCCGTTGTTCTTTACGCCGAGTAGCCCTGTTCCTGCATGCATCCTGATACAACTCCCAAATGCTTTCCTGAACATTCCCTTTGATCCAATGCTCTGCCGCCACCTGGTGGCCAACCAGTCTCTCCTCGCCCTGCTCAGAGTCGACACCCCGTCCAGGGTCCTCCACCTCCTCCAAGGCCAACTCATAAGACCCCTCACTGTCAGAGTCTAGCGGCAGCTCCAACAGCTCCTGCCGGGCCACAACAGGTAAGTTACTTATGTTTTATTGTCAAATAATTCTAATAGACATCTTTGTATAGTCACAAGGAATTGAGACTGATTCAAAGTGTCTTTAGTTTTATATGCATAAATTAATTCTTAATATTAATCTATTACCAATTGTACAAATTATGTAATCTTAGCAAGAAGAATTTACCAAAATTCAAGAAATTGTCATGTAAAATATGCTTGCTTCAAGAAATAAAAACTGTACTACATGGGAGAAAAGATGTTCTCACTTCAAAAGTATTATTTCAGATATAATCAAACTATGCAGCTTAAGTCAATTAATTATTAATGAATCAATTTTTAACATAATGTTTAATTGGGTGAAAGGTTAATACTTTTATTTTGTTTACTTATTATTTCGAAATTGATAAAATAATTTATTAGCTATACAAACTTACCGAGCCATTTCCTCATCAATGTATTTTTCCAGTTCTGCTTCAGACACTGAACGATCAAGTTTGCTTATTGGAATAAACTTTATTTCATTGTATAATGCTTGAGGCTCCTGAAAATTAATATATTTATACGGAAATATAAAATTACCCGTATCTACATATATTTGTTTATTTTTCTCCTTAGGAAGACTTAGAAATTTGAATTTATTTAAAATAAAGTTATACATCCATATGTGTATATATATATGTATATGTATGTGTATGTGTATGTATATGTGTGTGTGTGTGTGTGTATGTATATATATCTATCTATATATATCTATATATATCTATATATATCTATATATCTATATATATATATAAATAAAATATGCCTATGTATATGTGTATATGTATGTATGTATACATATATGTATACACACATATATGTATGTATAACTTTATTTTACATATATGTCTGTATGTATGTTTATATGTGTGTATATATACATATATATATATGTGTGTATATATACATACATATGTATATTGTGTGTGTGTGTGTGTGTATATATATATATATATGTATATGTATGTATATGTATATGTATTCATTCCGTTGTGATTAAGAATCAAAGTATCAAAGAAGAATTTGATTAAGAATCAAAGTATCAAAGAAAGCTTAGTTTTTAAAATTATGGTTTTTAACGATTTGTAGTAAAAATTATATTCTAAGTCAATTTATTAATGTATTTTCTAATAAATATTTGCAGATTTAAAAAGTACATATTAACTGAAGAGACATTTTAAAGTACTGATTTTATCTCACAACTTGTTTATGATTATTATTTTTATATTGTCTCTTTAAGAATTGACTAAAATAATAAGCAATAAAAAAGCAAAATATTTCTGATGGTGAACACCAAGAACCATTTTGCTATTAAGTGACGTTTTTCTCACACAAGAATTAATCCGTTTTAAGAAGCTATTTGTTACCATAGCTTTGTACTACTTAAAGATCAGATAGTTTTGAGAAATTTTTTATTTTGTGAACATTTAATTTATAAACCCTCATCTTTATATTTTTTCAAGTTTCTTTTCATATGTATTGTTTTCTGGAAAGACTTTGGATCAAGACCTGGCACCAATCTTATTATAACTAATTAATTATTAGCTAATACTACTGAAATAAATCTTTCCTTGTTTACATTCTTCTACCTGCACTTTCTTCTGTACAGGTAGTTCTCAATGTTGATTGTAACTTAGCCCAGAATTAGGGTCATAAGTTGTTGCTGTCATAAGTTGAGGCCCAGTGGTGGGTTGTAGGCGTTACGCCCCGGTACGAGTGTACTGGAGCCTGCCAGGAGCACTGGGTACCGTTCCGGTGCTCAGGAGTGTCCATCCGCCCGCCTGAGCTCCTTACCTGTCCTTTAAAGCCTTCAGCGCTTCTGCGGACGTGCATAGCGCATACAGCCGCTGCGCGATGCTCTGCGGAGCAGCTGGAGTGTCGCGGAAGCTTGCAGAGGCGTCACTGGCAGGTACAATGCATGCGTGCACTGTGCGCGTCCATGTGAGTGACGCCAGGCCCGTTCCAACCATACCGGTTGGAACGGGATTCGGAACCCATCACTGTTGAGGCCCCTACATGACCAGCGCTCACATGACTATGAGATGCTGCTATGGTTGTATACACTAGCTGGATGTCAAATGCCTGAATTTTAGTCACATGACCACACAGATGTGCCACAATTGTAAATATGAGGACATTTGTAAAGGTACTTTTTTTTTAGTGCGGTACTAATCTTGAAAAATTATTAAATAAGGCAATTGGTAAGCAAATACTATCCGTAATTTTGACTTATTCTTTACTTGCACCATGCAACTCCATTTTGATTCTAATGTAATTCACTACAAAAAATTGTGGCATTTTAGAATTGGAGTAGATCAATGTTTGGTGAATAAGGCTATTGATTCATGGTGGCTAAGTCTTCATAACAGAGACATTCATTTCTTAATACAGTTGCTTGGAAATGGATAAATGGAAATCCATGGGAATAGAATGATGGATTATATAACCCAATTCAGTAGAGTTCTTATGTTACATTTTTTTCTATTCAGGCTTGAATCAACCATATAAATGGATTAATTTAAAACTTGAAACTATTTACTTACCAAAGCTATTTGAACATCTCCACCAGGAGCAAAGTCATCTCCATCATGATTTCCATATAGATAAAAATTTTGAATTCTGCCATGAAGTACTGGAGCTCTTCCAATTGATCTCACCTACCACATAAACAGCATTTATTTATTTTTTACATAAAGATTTAACTTAATCCTAAAATAAATTATATGTTCTTATAATTTGTAAAAAAATATCTAATATTTGTCATAAATTTAAATAATGAATAAAACGTTTCATCATTATACTTCTGTTTATTATAGCTTTTCAGAAATAATTTTTGACAAAACTATATTCTAATGCAGTTCATAAAGTCTCCTCTTGGGCACTGATACAAAGCAAGAGTTTGCTAGGGAGAATCTAGCTTCAATAATAGGGAGTTATAATTAATTCCTCTGTTATTCTTTTGTGATGGTTAGAAAGGTGATTGTTTCTAAAAAAAATCAATTTAAAATTATCTTAGAATTTTCTTTCTTTGTGAACAATTTTTAATTTTTTTTAAGTTTTCTGCACATATATGACTAAAACATGATCTGTTCTCCACACAAATCCTAAAATTAAATAAAAATAACTCAGTTAAATAAATGAAATGGAAACAAATGTTTTGGTTTTAGTACAGTTTTAATAATATTTTAATCTATGTAGTTTTAAAAAAATAGTTTAATTATTTTTTTTCCTTTTTTTATAACTTGTAAGCCTACCACAGTCACCTTGCAGGGGAGGTGTTCAGCATAAAAAATTAATAAACAAATACAATGAATAAAAATATTACCCTTAAATTGCTGAATATAGGGCCAACCTCCAGCAATTTTTTAAAAAGAAGTCTTCGAAGCCCCATTGACAATTTCAAAACTAAATATAGTAGAAATAGCTACATCTCAGTTGTCTTATATGCACTTGAAAGGATAGCTAATGGGAAACATGCTGGGGAACATGGTAGAAAGCCAGGCAAATATAAGCAGTGACCTCAATATCATGCCTTCAATAAACAGACGGTTTATACCCACTATTAAAGCTATTTTATGAATATATAAATCCTGTAATGGCAACAATTTTTTAAAAGCACCAATGACCTGCTCTCAAAAAACTTAGTGTCCACTAGCTGAAAAAGGAAGTTAAACCTCAAATATTATTTCCACGCATATAGCAAACGTTATCAATTTAAGAAATAATATAATTTATTTAATCAACAAAGAAAATATAATTTAATTAGATTATGTAGTATTTACACAGCCCATCAAATATACAATATGTAATCTTTTCAAAGCTAATTAACTTACCAGCTGCCCAACTTTATATATTTTTCCATCCCATTCAATTGCCTCATATGTAGCCCAAGGTTTCTGTTTTCCTTTATAAGCCTGATCAGTACGTGCAGCCATTTCTTTAAACTGAGTAAATTTGATTTGTTTATCATGTGTTTGGTGGCAATTGTTGAGCCATAATGCAAATTCTTTATCAATTTTCATTCTCTGTTCCTGTGGAAAGTTGTACATATATAAAAATATATATTACATGTATAATATTTTCAATTATTGAAAGATTATTGTTGAACAAAGCTTACTCTTCTTGGCATTATTCATTATTCATCATTCAGCTTAAATGTAATTGGTTAATAATTTATACCTTTCCCAAAGTATATCTTAAAAACTATACTTATAATTCTAATTCTAATCCTATTTTTGAAGATGCTCAGGACAATAAAGTTAAAGAGGAAGTTACATGTTCATTGTGTCTGATTAGGAATTTTGATTTACATTTTCTCGTATCCATACACGTAGACCTCGACATACGCTAATTTCTTTAGCGACTGTTCAGTTACGGCACTGAAAAAAGTGACTTATGTTTGTTTTTCACACTTGACTATTGCAGCACCCCCATGGTCACATGGTGCTTGGCAACTGACTTATATTTATGATGGTTGCAGCGTCCCAGGGACTCATGATCATCTTTTTCCAATCTTCTGACAAGCAAAGTCAATGGGAAGTCAGATTTATTTTACAACCATGATACTAACTCACTAACTGCAGCAATTAACTTAACAGGTGTGGCAAGAAAGGTCATAAAATGGGGCAAAATTCACTTAATAACTGTCTTGCGTAGAAATAGAAATTTGGGGTTCAATTGTGGTAGTGAGTCAAGGATGACCTGTACTTAGTATTCCAGGGTTCAAAAATCATTACAACCCTCTTTTTGTTACATTCAACTCTTTTATACATATTTATAAAACATCGCTGGATGAGCATTCATCACTCAATATTCTTGAGCAGTAGGTTTAATGTGATCCAATAATAATTTATCGCCTTAATTTTTTTTATGATGTGATATTCACACAAAGGCAGGAAATTAGATAAAGACAACTTTTTAAATTTCACAATGCCATTAATGAAACATCTTTTGAGTTTTGTGGCAAGAATAAAGATAAGTTGACGATGATGATGCCAAGAAGATAGCAGATTTTCAGCAATGCAATGAACGGGCGTTGTATATTATTGGTCTAACACTGAATGACCAACAATTAGTTCATATTCGTGGAGAAAATTCTGCTACAAGATGTTGGGAGAATTTGAAGAGGATTTATGTACGTGACACTGTAGATGCACGCATACATCTCACATGCAAACTGTTTAGGGCATGTCTTCTGAAACGTGGAGATATATTAGCTCATTTAACCTTTATGAAAGGGGTTTTTCAGGAGCTATATGAAAAAGAGCTATTTTTTTCTGAGCTACATCAAGTTTATATCATACCCTCCTCACTGGATAAGAGTTATGATGTTTTTGTGTCTTCTCTTGAAGTCCTAACCCGAAATGAACTAACATTGACTGACATTACTGCACGACTGTTGGAAGAGTCGAGAAGAAGGATGGAGAGGGAACAACTGAGAGAAAAACCACCACAAGATGAGGAGTCACCTTCTACTGCCTATACTGTTCGAAAATATTATTCTTGTGGGGCTAAGGGACAAATAGCTAGGTTCAGTAAAAAGGCAAAACATAATGCCAGAAGAGCTAGAAAAAATGCTAATGTCAACTTAGCTATGTCTACTTTGGCTATGTCTAGCAATGCACCAGTAAATCATGATTTGTGGGTTGTTGATAGTGGAGCATCACAGTGCATTGCTAGAGATAGAAAAAGGTTTGTAAAAATGACGAGCAAGGAACATGTATTTTTGGCAAATAGATGGAAGGTGAGGGCGTCTGGTGAAGGTAACACATATTGTTCATTCCTAAATGAGCAGTTACCAATGTTATATGTACCTAACCTGAAATTCAACTTACTATCGGTTAGTGCTCTGGTTAACATTCGCTATGTGGTAACCTTTGGGGGAGATATCTGTATTATTGAAAAGGAGGGTAACAGGCTTACTGCTACTTTAAAAAAACGGTTTGTATGTTATACCGGAGGGCCCGATGGCTAACACAGCTTATCATAATGTTAAACCCCATGATGAATGCATACATTTACTACATAGACACATGGGGCACATTAATTTCAAGATGTTGCAACAAACTGTTAAGTTGGCAGAAGGAGTAAAATTAAAACCATGCAGTAAATATTTAAACTGCAATGTTTGCAATCAGGAGAAAAGCAGAGTTACTCCTGCAAACAGACTGAATAGTTTTAAACAAAGGAACCTCTGGAGGTTGTTTTTGCTGATATAATAGGACCTAAGAAACCCAGTTTGGGAGATGCCTGTTATGTTTTGAGTATCATGGATCATTATTCCCGACATGATTTCTGTTACTTAACGAAAAACAAAACAGAAATGTTTCAGAATTTTTTTAATTGGTTGAGGTTTGCGGAGAGAAAGATGAAAGCCAAGGTTATTACTGTAGTTACTGATAATGGGACGGAGTTTACCAATTATAAATTCTAAACAATGTTAAGAACAGCTGGAATTGGGCACAAACATTCTGCTCCTTATAGGCCACAACATAACTCATTTGTAGAACGAAGGGGGCAAACATTACAGGCAATGGTTCGAACTATGATAGCTGATTCAGGTTTGCTGTAAACAATGTGGGGTGAAGCTATGATGTGTAGTAACCATATTTTAAATAATGTGGTGAATACAACAACCAGTGAAGTGCCATTCACTAGGTGGCATGGCAGAAAACCAGATTTAAGTTACCTACATACATTTGGAGCCCCAGCATGGGTGCATATACCATCACAAGTGTGATTGGAAGGGCAACAAAGAGATTGACAGTTATTTTTTGTAGAATATGAGGCTAATCACAGATCATTTAGGTTTTGGGAGAAAGGCACAGCTAAGATTTACTGTAGCACTAGTGCTAAGTTTATAGAACACGTGGGGTGGAATAAATTAGAAACAAATGATAATGTAATTATCGACACCCAAATAGTCCCTAACGATGAGGTAGAAAAAACAGTAATGAAAGAAATTAAGGAAGAAGTACAGTTACCAGAAGAACAAGAGGAGGTTATACAGAAGAGTCCACTGGTGAGTCCTGAAATACCTAGACGTTTAACTCGTGTAACTAGACCACCTGACGGGCATCAGGCATCTATAGCATGTCAAGCAAATAAGGTTCCTGCTAATTACCAAGAATTAACTCTATATCCAACTGAGGAACAGAAAGCTTGGAAAGATGCAATGGAAAAGGAATTGAAATCATTGCAAAGGTTAGAGGTGTATGAAAATGTAAAGTTACCACCAGGTAAACATGCCATTGGATATAAATGGATTTTGAAACTTAAAAATAGTGTAGATGGGACTGTAACCCATAAAGCCAGGTTAGTTGCACAAGGGTTTGCTCAGTCAGCCAATGACTATGATGAGGTTTTTGCGCCTAGTTTAAAGGATACAACGTTATGTGCAGCATTAGTATGGGCAACTAAGAATGAATATATAGTTAATCATTTAGATGTAGAGACAGCATATCTTCATGCACCATTGCAACATACTATATATTTACAGAAGCCTGCAGGATTTAAAACTGATAGTAAAACTGATTCCTGGAGGTTGAAAAAGAGTCTGTATGGCTTGAAGCAATCAGGATATGAATGGAATCAATGTATAGTTAAAGAGTTAACGAAGATAGGTTTCAAAGCTGGCATGGCTGATCCATGTTTGTTTAAGAAAGAAAGTAATGGTGTGATTTCATTGTTGCTATTGTTCATTGATGACATAGCATTAATCACTAAAACTTAGCAAGAAGCTACGAGTATTATAACACTGTTAAGGACAAAATTCAGTACAAAACATCTCGGTGAGATTAGGCAATATCTTGATTTACAAATAGATAAAACTAGGGGAGGATACAAAATCTCACAAACAGAGAAGATTAACCAGCTACTCAGAACGTTTAGGATGGAACTGTGTAAACCAGCTAAAACTCCAATGGATCAGGAATTTAGTCATGGTGATGTAAAAAGCCCTGTGTTTGATAAAGGTATTTATCAATCATTGATTGGTAGCTTATCGTATCTGAGTAATTGGTCAAGGCCCGACATAGCATATAGTGTAAATCAATTAGCCAGGTTTAATGCTGAACCTATTGAAAGGCACTGGCAAGCTGCTAAGAGGATATTAAGATATCTTAAGCAAACAATGCATTATGCATTGTATTTAGAATCTAGAGATGATCTGAGCTTGACTGCATATGCTGATGCAAGTTTTGCTATGGATGTGTCTACACGGAAATCAACATCAGGGTTTGTTGTATTCCTGGGAAAGGCACTAATTGGATGGTGGTCTATTAGACAAAAACATTTGAGTCTATCGACTATGGAGGCTGAATTCTCATGTCTGTCATTATGATGTACAGATTTGATTTGTTATAAACAGCTTCTACTTGATATGGGGATTGACATACGAGAGCCTATTGTTGTTTATAAAGACAATCAAGCAGCAATTCAGATAGCATCTAATCTTGCTGTAAAAACTAGGTCAAAACACACTGATATAAGGTATCTGAACGTAAGGCAAAGTGTGAATAGTAAATTAGTCTCACTGGAGTATTGTATGTCTGAAGATAACATTGCAGATCATTTTACTAAGGCCCAACGTAATATAAAGCATAAACATTGTTGTGAGGAATACAGATTAAGATTGTAAGATTTATATATTGTCCTACCCAAAGGGGAGAATGTTAGGAATATAATCTAATGGTTGGGTTGGCATATATAAATCATGTAACAATGCTGTACCTGTTTCTTTAAATCATACTGTAATTGTGATTGGTTGCTGTTTGCTCAATCGGCCATAAGAGGGAGCCAGAATGACTGTTAGCTCTCTGTTCGTTAGATGCTGGGCTGAGCTGAGTTTTGCAACTGTTAGCAAACTTTGTGTACCAGACTGTTTATATGATACTGGACTATGGTATTTGGATTATCCCTTAACTGAAAGACATTGATGACTGACTGTCTTATCGGCTTATGACTTGGACTGTTTGATGGAGTCTGATACCTCTATTTCCTTGAAAGTAAAAGCCTATTTAAACTGCAGTGTCTCTGTATGCTGGTTTGTGTGTTCTCCAACACAACTCTCACAACGCTTCTCTGAATGCACTCGCTCTCCCAATGCGGGGCTTACCAAACACAAACCACAATAAAAATTACTCTTAATTATTTTCTAAAGGCATGTAAACAGTATTCGCAAACAAATAAATTCAATATTACCTGTCCATTAACAATTCTTGTAAAAAGTGTATTTTTATCTTTTAACTTTGATTCCAACTCCACAAAAGTCAGTTTGTTTGTGGTGACTTCAAAGTTGCCATTTGTAAATAATACACCAGATATTCGGTTGTAACATTCAAATGGAACAGTCCCTCTCTTTTTGGGTAAAGTACACCATTCAAAACTTGGGAGGAAAAGACAATATTTAGAAACATAGAAATAAAAAATATCTACGTATACCAGTATGTATAAACTTTAGAACAAATTCAGTCTTACCCTGCTATAGTTGTATATGGAATTAATCTTCCATTCCAAAAACATTTAAAAATAGCTTCTTCCCCTCTGGTTCTTTTTTCTATTATATAACAATCCTCTTCTTCATCTTCATCTTCATCATCATCTTTCAATGTTAAATTTAAAAGTTATTTTCATATCACTGTATGTAGAAATGCAAAATAGAATACTTTTCCAAATTATGGAAAAGAAGTGCAAACCAGATACCTACTTAATTTTTTTCTTTAAAAATTGCTAATGAAATTAATTTCTAATGCAATCAAATTAGAAGTTTATGTATAAGGAGAGCATTATATAACTGTGCTTGGTTCCTATAATTAAACTGTATATTAGCCAAAATTTTACTTGAAAAAGTTGGGTAATGTTGCTTTAGAGCAGTGGTTCTCAACCTTCATAATGCCGCGACCCTTTAATACAGTTCCTCATGTTGTGGTGACCCCCCAACCATGAAATTATTTTTGTTGCTACTCTATAACTGTAATTTTACTACTGTTATGAATCGTAATGTAAATATCTGATATACAGGATGTATTTCTATTGTTATAAACTGAACATAATTAAAGCATAGTGATTAATCACAAAAACAATATGTAATTATATATTGTGAAATATTTATTTCTAATTACAAATAAATAAAGTTTTGTCTGGGAAGTTTAAGAACAGGCTCCCAGCTCTAAGTGGTAAGAATGCCTTTCTTTTAAAAAGAAAGAAAAGAAAGAAAAAACAAAACAGCCACCAATTCTTCCTTTCTTTCTCTCTCTGTGGCTCTTTGTCTCTCTCCTCCCTCCCCCATCTGTCTCTCTGTGTGTCTGTCTCTCCGCTCCCTTCCTCTCTGTAATTCTCCCTGTATCTCTGCCTTTCTCGTGTCTCCCCATCTGTCTTTGTGTCTCTTGTCTTCCCCCTCCCTTCCTCTCTCTCTCTCTCTCTCTGTCTCTCCCCTCCCTTCCTCTCTTTCTGTAATTCTCTCTGTATCTCTGTCTCTCTCCTCCCTCCCACATTTGTCTCTCTGTGTCTCTGTCTCTCCCCTCCCTTCCCCTCTCTCTGTGCCTCTCTCACAGACATGTCTGTCTGTCTCTCTCACTCACATACACACACACTGTGGTCACCTCGCCTCCTGGTCTTCGGCTGTTGCACAAGCCCATGTGGCGTGTGCTGCCCTCTTCTCTCTTGACAGTTGCCTCGTTTCCAATGGAGGGGGTTGGGAATGCATGCATTTTCCTACCTCTGCATGGATTTCCCACCCCCTATTGGTCCCGTTGTTGCTGGAGCTGCTTTTGCTGAATCTGGTGCGGCAGCGGGACTCTTACCATGAGAACTTTGCTGGCAGCCACTTCTTGCCATCGCCCCCACACCGGATTCAGCAAAAGTGGCTCTAGCAGCAACAGGACATGCTTGGGGAAGGGAGAGCTGGAACTAACTGCCTGGGGTTGTGTTTCTGCCGCTATGAAAATTTCTGTTTTCCAGCTGCAGGAGGGAAGGAAAGAAGCCAGACTTTGGAAAGAACCTCCCTCCCCCTCCAGAGAGCCCATGCCAAAAGACAGGAGGGGACGGGCTGGTTTGAATGCGGGTGAGTGTGTGGTTTGGGGCCAGCACCTCCTTCGCTCATTCGGGAAGGCAGAGAAAGAAAGGAGGCTTGTGAAAAGGAACCCTTGCTACCAAGGACGAAGGGGAGCACCTTCACCCTCGACTATTGCATGCCTCCTTTCTCCACCCACTGGAACTAGCAAAGAAGGTGGGCCACTAAACCGCCCACGCTCTCTCTCACATTCAAATCAGAGAAGAGGGAGCAACCCACCCCCGGTCTCTCTGTCTCACTCACTCACTTAATCACTCACTCTTAAAAGTACCTGGCAGTACCCTTGGAGGGCTTCGGACAGCTTTGGAGAGCTTCAGAGGGCAGTTTTTGCAGAAGCCCAGGCAAGTGAGAACAAGTTCACGCCATTACAAAGTCTCCGAGGCTGTAATTGTATGGGGCGTGCGCATGCACCTATGTTTTCCATGGGGTGGAGCCGTGGTGACCCTCTGAATGGCTGGCAATGACTCCGGACCCCATCTGCAGGGGATTTCGAGGAACGCGAGGGGGAGTCTAAAGTTCCAATGGTCTTAGCGATCCCTGTGAAAAGGTCATTCGAACCCCAAAGAGGTCACGACCCACAGGTTGAGAACCGCTGCTTTAGAGGCCAATGTATTATCAAGCATGTACTGTATATCCACCAATAGTTGTGGCTGCTAAAAACTGCCAGCCTTGCAAGGTCAAGACAAGAAGCACAACCAGAAGAACTAAGTTTACTTTATTATAAAGTTACATGAATAGAATCTTGGTAGACTGAAATTATTTCTCTCCTTGTTTCTTTTTCAGTCTCTGAGGAATGTGAAGAATTTCTTCTGAAATGCTGTGCATGCACCTGTGGACTGAACTGCTTTATCAGACCATTACCCTGGCTGTGAGTCTGCCTCCTCATTCTCACATGCCATCACCCTTACTATCACTGGAGTCTTTTTTCTTATTTTTCATTAAAATTGCAATCTTTCTGTCCAAGAGATCTCTCTAACAAGTTTGTTACTATCATCAAATGCTTTCTTGATAGACATTTCTCCCCATCAACGCCCATTCCTTGTCTGGATTCTTAGACTGAAGGTATATTCAGAAGTGAAGGTCTATTTAGATGAGAGAAAAATATCTAGACCTAAACTGAGAATGGGTGAGCTAGCAGATGAATCATAATCAGTTCTACAAAATTGGTTTGAAATGTAGCTTATTAATTAATGGAAAGTTACAAAAAAACCTTCACATAAAAACAATCCTATTTCTCCAACTCCCTATGTATTTATTAATTAAATTTATTTACCACTCATCTTGCTGTCATGCAACTTTGGGAAGCTTAAAATTTGACAAAACAATTGAAACTAACTTTAATTGATTAAATTATTAAAATAATAAGACAATTAATACATTTAAATGCATTAAACAAAATAGCTAAGATAGTGGCAGATATGCAATAGAGTGGAGGTTACTGGATCATAGAAGTAAGGATGGCACAATATATATATTTAATATAGATCCAATATATGAAGAATTGGTATTCGAAAACCTAGTTGCCCTTCAATACAGGCATTTTACAATGCCCTCTAATGCTACTGTGTTTTCCCGAAAATAAGACAGGGTCTTATTTTCTTTTGACACCCAAAATAAGCACTTGGTCTTATTTTCGGAAAGGTCTTATTATTTTTGAGGTGTAGGAGATGGCGAACATGGTCACCTCATGGCTACTGCCGTGTTGCAATATTTTTGGGGAGGGCTTATTTTAGCGTGTGCGTTCAAAAACACGATTGGGCTTATTATCTGGAAAGGGCTTATTTTGAGGAAAATAGGGTAGGTAGTACAATATTTAAAATCATGGGAATATGATCAAATTTATCATATTAGTATGTGAATGATAAATAGCCTTTATCCCAAACAATTACTCACTTGAAGAAGAGATAGGATAGGTTTCTTTGTCATATAAGAAAGGATGGTAACGTATAATTCCTTCCACTATTCCATCTCCTTCAACACGAGCCTTGAACTCAAAGCTATCTGCTGCTGTATTTATATATAAACTCTGCATATCATCCTTGATTTCTCTAAGATTCACAATCTGAGGTGTCTTCCCCTTTTCAAATAGTGAAATCTAAACAGACAATGAGTGTTAGTTTGTCTATGAATTTCTTGACAAAAGGTATCATGAATAATAAAAAGCAAGGAATATTAAATTAAATGCTTTCATTTATTCTTTAAAACTTGAATTTTATTACCAATATTTGAAAGAACTCTTAGATAAATCATATAACTATGACATGTTATTAATGAACTGGATACAAAAAAGGCACTTTTTAAATCACGAGAGTACTACAGGTAGTGCTCAACTTATAACCACAATTGGGACTGTAACTTCTTTTAAGTGATTCGGCCATTAAGAGAGTAGCGCCCAATTTTATTGTTTTTGGCCAGTTGTTAAGGCAATCCAGGTTTTCCATTTACTTTGCTTGCTGGAAGCCCCTTGGAAAATATTATAAATAGTGATTACATGACCCCAAGACACTGCAACTGTTTTAAATACCTGCTAGTTGCCACTTTTTTCAGTGCCATAACTTTGAATGGTCATTAAATAAATGGTCATAAATCAAAAATTTTATATACAATGTCTTCTAACTCTCTTTTCTATCATGACCAGTAAAACATAATTCATACTTTTTAAACTGCATGTATATGGCATCCATTAACCAAAATTCTCAGACCTGGTTACAATAAAAAGAAAATATATTCTAAACATTAATTATCCTAATAGGATTCTAAATCAATAGAGAAATTTTGGAGGGATATGTTGGTGGCTAGACTATGGAGGAAGAGGATGAAAATGCTCCATTCATCGCTTATACTGCTTAAGGTTATATAGAACAAGTAAAACAAGTATGTTCTTTGATTTACTTCCAATAGCGAGAGATCCTACCTCAATAACCATATTATTGGAAACCATTTCTTCATTCATTTGCAAATTAGTCATGTTTCCATTTGGTCCATGGATATAGTAATGATATATGTGTCTGTAATCATAAAATTCATTAATCAAACTATAAAATAAATAAGCGCTGCAGGATTTTTTAATAGACCACTAAATACTTTAAAGATATAAAAAGAATACAACCAGAAGCCAGAAAGATTATATATAAATTCAAGTTGCCTGGCCATTAATAAAAGTATTCCCACTCCGTAACATTTCAGCTAAAAGCAAAACAACAAAAATAGAATAAAACAAAAACCTTTAGTTTATTATTTAATATTATAAATACTATATCAGTGCTGGCAAACCAGAGTATGTGTGCATTCACGCTCCACAAACTGGAAGGGGAGATAACCAGCACACATGTGCGTGCCGGGAAGCTATGCTTCTGATTTCTGGCATATGCATGCGCACCGGCCACCAGGTCTTCCGGTTTATGCTGTGCATACATGTGCGATAATCAGCTGATTTTTGCACACGTCTGCTCCCCAGAAACCGGAAGACCAAAAGTCCAGTGCGCACATACACACCGGTGCGCTGCTCCTCCAGTTTCCAATGTTCCCATGTGCACAAAAACCAGCTGACCAGAATGTGCCCTGGAAGAGCAAGGAGCGACAGTTTGCGTGACCGGAGAGATGGCTTTGTGTGCCAATTCCGGCACGCATGGCATAGGTTCATCATCATGCTACTATATAATGCAGTTTCTATGTTTAGAAGTACAGGAGAAAAAGTTCTAAGTATGATAAGATATTAGAATCATCAATCAATTTACTTGAAAGTTTAAACACGTAAGATACTTACTTTAACTCTCTTATACAATGGTGAAAATTATTTTTCAGGTATCGTACATGCTTAGGCTGCATTCCAGTAATGACAACAGCAGTAAAACTGTCTTTCTCTTTCTCTTCCAAAATAAGTTTGTGCAGAAATCGCTCATCAACATTAACAATGTGGGAAGAATCAGATGGCTATTCGATTTTTTTTAAAAAACAACAACATTAAATTAGACAAGGAATGGTACTGATTAGCTTTCACTCATTTTGAAATCAAGAAAATGAAAGTTATGAGAATGCACATTTTAAGTTTCAGCAAGCAGAATTCACATTTTACATTTCAAGATTGGCAATTCGTCTAGAGGCTTTATCTATGCAGTTGGCACATTAGGTTACAGTGGATTTTAGCTCAGCTCAGCAGTTAATAAAAGTTGAATTAGGTCACACTCTGTATATGCTATAATCCTACAGGGATCCTTTCAGTAAAATACTTTGGTTTCCTAAATCCTAGCAGGTTGTAAATGTGAAAGGATTGTTTCAAAGGTGGCATTAATCCAATGATTAAAATACTATCTTACCTTTCTATTTCTTATATAGGTTCTGTATACAGGTTCTTTGTTTTTTTCTTTCTGTTCAAAATCTTCTTTTGAAAGGACAAGTTCATGAACATCTTGAGAATTTGCAGGTTTGCTTATCATCTAATAATAATTATATTTTTTTAAAAAAAAATGAAGTTATGTTGCAAGCAATTCTAGCAGTCAACACTATGATACAGGAAATTTATATCACCAAAACTGCACTGGATGAAGATTATGTACTTTCTCAAATATAACATTCAATGGAAAATAAACCTGGCTTCATAATTCTATGAAATATAAAAACATAGCAAGGGAAAGATTTATTACCCCATAACAGCAATGCAGTTCTCACACAACAAAGAACAACAAAGATGATTAGGGGACTGGAGGCTAAAACATATGAAGAACGATTGCAAGAACTGGGTATGTCTAGTTTAATGAAAAGAAGGACTAGGGGAGACATGATAGCAGTTTTCCGGGAGGGAGTCAAACTATTCTCCAAAGCACCTGAGGGCAGAACAAGAAGCAATGGGTGGAAACTAATCAAGGAGAGAAGCAACTTGGAACTGAGGAGAAATTTCCTGACAGTTACAACAATTAATCAGTGGAACAGCTTGCCTCCAGAAGTTGTGAATGCCCCAATACTGGAAGTCTTTAAGAAGCTGTTGGATAGCCATTTGTCTGAAATGGTATAGGGCCGGGATGGTGAACCTATGGCACACGTGCCACAAGTGGCACATGGAGCCATTTGTCAGGACACGTGAGGCGTTGCCCTGTCAGCTGGCCAGCGTGGATGTTTTATAGGAGCTTGGGGAGGGCGAAAACAGCCTCCCCCCGAGGTCCTGCGGAGGCTTCAGGAGCTTTCCTGAAGCCTCCGTAGCGTAAATAATGGCCCTACGAGCAAACTGGGAGTTTGGGAACAGACTTCCGGTTTGCTCATAGGGCCAGTTTAAGCCCTCTGGAGCCTTCAGGGGCCTTACGGAGGCTTCCCTGAAGGCTCTGGAGGACAAAAAAACGACCCAATGGACCAACCGGAAGTAACTTCCGGTTTGCTCGTAGGGTCATTTTTGTCCTCCAGAGCCTTCAGGGAAGCCGTCCCTGAAGCTTTCGGAGGGCTTCCGGGGGTAGGCAGAGGAGGCTGTTTTTGTCCTCCCCAGGCTCCTATAAAGCCTATGGAGCCTGCTGAAAGTGAAAAAAGCATGCAAAAAATGTGTGTGTGTGTGTGTGTGTGTGTGTTTGCGCCTGTCATGCACGCATGCGCACGGGGGTGGGTGGGTGGTTTCATGCATTGCATTATGGGTGCATGCATTGCATTATGGGTGTGGTACGCCTGCGCACGCACGTCCCCCCGCTTATGGCACATGAACCAAAAAAGGTTAGCCATCGTTGGTATAGGGTTTCCTGCAGGGGGTTGGACTAGAAGACCTCCAAGGTCCCTTCCAACTCTGCCATTGTATTGTATTGTAAATACTGCAGAGATGTTATTTCAATACTGTAACTTGACACTGAAATCTTTACCACCCCAAACACAGCCTGGCAAACTTTGTCTTCTACCACAAACAATTGGCCCATTCTCCATACATTCACAATCTTCTTAGAAGAAGCAGGATCCTGATCAGCCTACTATTAATCCAGATCAATTAAGCAATATTAGACTATACTTACTCTAACAGACTGTCCAACAAAAAATGCAGCTTGTTTACCACCAACCCCAAAATACGATATATCACTGTTTAAGCTGCGAGGTATTGGTTGAGGAATTACATATCCTGAATGATCACTGATACAAAAAATGAATACAAGAAAAAAAAATAGAAACTGTTAAATGTATAGATATTAAATGAAATTAAAACAATAATCAATAACAATGCTTTGGAGTGATAAAAATAGTTATATATAAATTTTGTGAAATATCCTTTGATATCTACATTATAAAATGCATATACCATATATTTATAGAAATGTTCAGGAACATTGCAGTACTTTATGGAAACTACAAATTGAGAAATACATTTCTTTTTTCTCCTAAGGATATACTCTGTTAATAGGCTCTGTCCAAATTTGACAAAGGATACGGTTGATGATGTCACAACATAATTGGAGTGAGCTCACAATTTTAGACTTTGTGTTCTGGTACAGTTTATTGGCAAAATGGGTGCTTTAACATATTCATTTTGTCCCATAACCTCTCATAGGAAAAAGTAACCAAATCTGATTTTGTTAGGGATAAAATTTACCGTATTTTTCAGAGTATGAGACACACCTTTTTCCCTCAAAAAAGAAGCTGAAAATCTGGGTGTGTATACATTGCTTATACATTGAATACAGCATTTTTTGCCTCCTGAAACCCCGCCCCCTTCACCAAAATGGCCATGTATAGCCTTTAGGAGCTTTGCAGAATGCTCCTGGGGGCTGGGGAGGGCAGAAATGAACAAAAAATGGGCTGTTTTTTGCTCAATTTCGCCCCTTCCCCAGCCCACAGGAGCACTCTACAAGCCTCCTAAAGGCTACTCATGCCTTTTTTTGGGGAAAAAAAAACAGGCCCATTTTCGTGAAAAACGGCCTCTTTTTAGAAGGGGTGCAAAGTGCAAAACCTTTTTTAAAAAAAATAAACCCCACCTCTTCAAAACGTTGGTGCGTCTTATACTCCAGTGCGTCTTATACTCTGAAAAATATGGTAAACCACACATTTGCCCCTCAAAACTCTTCAACCCTTTCCCTGAAAAAAATTTGGGCAAAAATGTTGCTCCTTCTCATTGGTGGAGCCCTATGGATCATCAATAGAGTGCCAGTGAACCATATGCACCTTGCATGTACTAATTGTCCATCTATGACCTACAGCATTACACAGGAATGAAACAACGATGAGTATGAAAGTATCCCTGTATTGGCAAGTTAGGAGATGCACAGAAATCAAACTGCAAATTGATTAAAAGTATAAGATAAACTCTGAAATTTTAAAATGTATTTGAACTTTCATTTGGATTTCTGAGCATGTAGAAATAACAGACGAGCTAGATCAGAGAAAATACTAGGCTTTGTTGCGTTATGTTATGTAGGAGAAGGAGTGGCAGAACCAGAGTTAAAAGAGGAATCAACCTGGAATCCCAACTTCCTCACTTGAATTCTGTAGACCCTTATCCAATTCCTAGCAGGTGCTAACCATTACCTGAGAAGATACCTGCGCATAGCTGTGTAGCAATAAATCAGTTTAATTGGATTGTGTGTACCTGGTTATTTGCATCTGACTTTCTGAGACCGTACTTGAACTAAAAATTAAGCTAATGCACAATTAGCTAGGGATATGTTTCATGGATATTTATTTTTTATTGTATTTATTAAATTTGTTTGCTGCTCATCTCACCACAAGGTGAAGCTCATTATGTTAAAAAGAATAAAACAATATGAAAAAAATGAATATAATAAAAATAAAACACTATAAAATACAAGTTATTTACTATAACTAAAAGATGGGGAAGGATTTTGTTATGCCTCAATATAATATTTAGATACTGCATCAATGGATATATTTACAATGTGCATTGACTCATATATAACATTACATTCATTTTCACTTACAATAATAGTCTAGCAGATTGGGATAATGAACATTTCTTTTTTATTATCCCAAAGTGCTAGACTGATTCAATGCATATATTTAATACTTAAACATAAATTGAGATTAGAATGTTCTAACCTTTCTATATTGCCTTGTTGTATAAACTTTGACAATCGATACACAGCCCAGTTGTTTAGTTGTTTAGAAGTCATACCTCTTCCATTATCAATCACAGCAACAGCTGGTTTTCCTTGGCTATCATCAAATAACTGTTACAGAAAAAAGCAGCAGGATATGAAAATACAAGAATAAAATTTGTCTATAAAATATTTTAAAAATTATTTGACATCTTACCAGTTTTAACTGTATGCACCGAATTCCAGAATTTTGAGAAGTAGCTGATAAGGAGTTATCAATCAATTCTGCAAGTGCATATGCTAAATAAAAAGAAATTTTTCTAAGAATTATCATTATGAAAACAAATTAATGCAATGCAAATTACAATGCAAATGTTTACTCTGCTTCCAAAAGAAACCACATTGACAGGTATATTAGAAATCTATGCTTTTATAATTGAAATCCAATAGTGTATGTAGTATACATATCCTCTCTCTCTCATAGCTATGTATATATGCATGTTTACATCGTAGGGATGTGCAAGGCTTATGACCCGATTCTAAAAATATAATTCAGGGAAAATGAAAAATAATCTCAAGAAAAAATATAATTTATTTTAAAAGTTATAGACAAATGCCAAGTTCATGCTTATAGACCACCTTTTTGGAATTAAATTACAAACATTGCACATGCTGCATTTTAGTATTGTTGCAGTGTATTAGAACACTGGAACTTATGAGTTAGAAAATACTCAAATATTTACAATCCCTTTGGGGGCTCTTTTCATTTTGGCAAATCATTATATTAGTCAACACGATCTGACAAAAATAGTAGTATATTTACATCCTTAGTTCAATATGTTCCAGGAATAATTTCTTCTTCAGTTTTCATTTCATATCATTACTGCTGGGAGTAATGATACAAAAATGACTGAGAAAAGCAAAAAAAAAAATGTATTTCATTCAGCACACAACTAAATAACAGAAGTCTTATTTACAAACTTGTCATGCTCCCTTCTTGTCTACTGTTCTAAACAAATGGTCTGAAATAAAATAATTTATTTAGTATTAGACACACAAAAAATGTGAAATGACAACTCCTAGTTCTTTCGCTGCTCTTGGCTTTCCTATGCATTGAGTTCTTCCCAAGAACCTAGGATGCCATAATGTGTCGACTTGGAAGATCTGCAGATCCAATTGACAGATGGAATTTTTGTCAATGTCCAAGATGGCGATCATGGGGGCCAGTTTATGATACAATCTTTCAATTCTGATTTTCAGATCTTGACATTCAAAGTAGTTTCTAACATTAACTATTTTTAGTACAATCTCAAGTATTGCCCAAGAAAGATCTGGCACTTATTATGAAGGATGTAAATAAGTCATGTGCAAGGATTAAAATAGCATCCATTGAACAGACCAATTATCTTGCCTACAGTACAGCAATGGTAGCTACAGAAAAATTGGATATCAAAATTAGAAAATTAAAAGCAAAATTATATTCAATCCTAAAGTGAATGATAAGACTGGAGACCAAAATAAATAAAGATCAGAATGTTATCTGAAGAACAAGGAAGAGCAAACACTAAAGAATGTTAAGAATCAGGACAAGTCTAATTAAAAATGTTGGCTTGGTACAAAAAAGCTTTGGAAATAATAAAGAAATAAATAATAACTAGGAAAAGTAACACAATAAGGCAACCAGACCACAGGAAATTTTACCAAAGTATAAATAGGAATGGGAATTCTAAAAATGGAAAATCGAACAAAAAGGAAACAACTCAGTTTGGAAAAAAATATAATAAAAATGTTAGGCAGATAAAAGAATTTGAAGATGAATTTAATAAAAGTCAAATGGAAGATCTACTATATCTTACGGTGTTTCTTAAGAATTGGATTTCATTCTATAAATTTCTTTGTTTGGAAAAGAGTAGGGGATTGGCAAGATTGATGTCAGCCGTCCCAGATAAATCGACAGGAAACAAGACTAGATAAACTGATTTTATTTTTTTTGCAAGACTTTATTACCAGAATCTTGTATATCTGAAGGCACAAACTTTTCATTGCCACTTTTAAGTACTTGGTCCATTAGGGCAGTTTCTTCATAAGTTTCTTTCTCTGATTGCTAAGCCAATGGGGGGCTCCTGCCTCTCTTGTCTGATTGTTTCCTAGGCAGCATCTCCTCCCCTCTTTCCCCAAGTTAATTCACACATTCCATTATACTTATGGTACATGTTCATTGGGGTCCCCTTAAAGACTAAAAGAGGCAACAAATGCTACTGTATATTTTACTCCACAAAAAGCCTATTTTAAGTCTTCTGCCAAACTGACCAATGACAGCAATTTTGACTTATTTATTGTGCAACAGATCATAGGAATTCAAGCCAGAATTAGTGCAAAAGCTTTGAAAATTTTCCCCATCCCAAACTCATAATTCCTTGATTGAAAATTGATAACGAATGAACTAGAAGTGAAACAAACCTGAAATAAAACTGAATTTTAAAAAACACAAACTGCAGGCATGTCAAGATTACTAACCCAGTTGATAAGGATGATCTAGCAAGAGAGCTTAACTATAATGAGAATAGAAAGAAAGAAATCTGCTTTCTCATGGAAAAAGAAAACAGAAAGCTTCCATTCATTCTGCCATTTTCAAGGATAATATTTAAAACAACAGCACTTGATTAAAAAATAAAAACACAATGCATTGACTTCCACATATCATCATTCTCTTTAATGACCCCATAATACCTTGCGAGGTGGAGTCTGGGAAACTGAATGGAGCTAGTAGTGTGTTTACTGGCCAGATGCCCTTCCTATCGCCAATGCGGAGTTTTGTTCAGCAGACATATTCTCATTGTGTCCAAAGGGAGAAATATGTGCCTCTACCTAGGATTGAACTCACACCCTCTTGATTGTAAGGCGAGAGCTCCATCTCTGGTCCACCACACCACTCATTGACTTCCAGATATACTATTAATATTTAAATACTTACGAAGAGGAGTTTGCTCTTTGCTGTCATAGTATTCATATGTTCCACTTTTCAGAAGTGTGTTATAATGTGGCAAAAACTCAATGCACTCCTTTGTTGCTGAAGTGAGCAACTGATCAACTCTTTGTAGTAAGTAGAGAGTCATCTTGTCTTTAACAATTTGATCTACAAGATATATATGAAACTTTAAATAAGGAAAAATGTAATACTACAATGTACTAATTTCTTAAATGCTTGTTTCCAATACGGCTTTACAATCCGTCAGTTGCCCTATTGCCACATATTACTCCCTTACTCACATTTAAAGTGATCTGTCACATTTTTCTCCTCCATTCCCAAAATAATTTTGTTATTTTACCTTAAATGCAAGTAGTCACCAACTTATAGCCATTAATTTAGCGACCATTTAGAGTTATAATGACACTGAAAAAAGTGACTTACAACTGGTCCTTGCACTTATGACCATCACAGCACATACACCCCGTCACATGGTAAACCTTTGGGCACTTGGCAACTGGCATGGATTTACAACAGTTGCAGTGTCCAAGTCATGGGATTGTCATTCATGACCTTCCCAGTTGGTGTTCAACAAGCAAAAACAAATGTGAAAATCCAGATTTGCTTAACAACCACAATTCACGTGACAATTGCAGCGAATCCCTTAAAATTGGGCACTCCCTGAAGCACCATCTTGCTTATGAATGGAAATTCTGGTCTCAAATGTCATCATAAGTCAAGGACTACCTGTACTCCTGCTCTTGGGAGACAACCCTTCAGCTTCTAGGCTGATCTCTGCAAATCAGCTGCTACTTTGCAGAAGGATTGACCCTTCAATCTAAGCCAATGCTTACCCCTCACTCTGACATTTTCTAATTCTATTTCTCTCATTAATAATAGAGTTTGCATAGCACAGTGACTGTGATATTTGCTTAGCATATAGAAGGTTGCTGGTTCAAAACAAGGCAGATTTTTAAATTATGCTGATAGTTCTTATTCCTGACCATTCATTCAGTGATTGTTCCAAGTTACAACATTGGAAAAACAGACTTATAAATGGTCTTTGAAGTTTTGACTGTCAAAGCATCCCCATAACTTATATGATGGTGATTTTGGTGAATGGCAACCAGTACACATTTACAGGAATTGCAGTGTCCCAAGTTAATGGGATTGCCATTTGTGACCTTCAGAGCAGTTGTGGGTACTGGTTCGGCTGAACCGGTAGTGGTTTGGCGGCCCGGGTCGCTGGAACCGGCAGCAACTCAGGCCAGCCATGCCCCCGAACCGGTTCTCTCTTGTTTTTTGCTTCTGCACATGCGCAGAGGAAGTCACAAGTCCCAATCACATGATGTCATGCTTAACAACTAGCGGTGATTTGTTTAATAATTACAGCCTGAACTGAGAAACTAATGCTATAAGTCAGGTATGGTTGTGTAATGTTTCACTTTATAACCACATAGCTCAGTGAAGGAATTGACAGTTCCAGTTGTGGTCAGTAAGTGAGGGATACGTGTAATTATTCTTTTCTTGAGTAATTTCTGAAAGTTTTTTTTTAAAAAATAAGTGTAAGGCTTTTTAGTAAACTGTTTTATTTAATTTTTGCTATCCCTTCAAGATAGGCCAGGTAAGAAAACAGAGCAAGGATTTCAGGAATGCTACTCTATTCTTGGGTATAATCCAATTGTGAAAGTTTACCAGAATATCAGTCTGCCCTCTTATTACTTTTGACAGAATTACTTTTCTTTTTCCTCTTCCCAAGTCTGAAATGCTTTTTATTTTCTTTTAATAACGATTGCATTGTTTCATCAAGATTATCTTTATATTCTTATACATTTTTTAAAACCCAGCAGAAAAATACCTTTTTATTTGGCAATTTTCACTACGCTATTCAAGAATATCCAGCATAATTCCAACATTGTCTTTAAAATAAAATTTACATTAAGCTTTGTGAATAAATTCTTGTAAAAATTATTCTTAGTCCACCAACTAAAATCATTTAAAGTACAATTTATAACCCTTATTAATTATATTGGTCTATAATTTGTGGCCTAAGTCAAAGCTTGTCTTTCTTAGATATTAATGCTATATTTGTGTCTTCCAAGTATCAGGCTGTAAAATCAATACTGATAAAATGCTTTTCGTATTGCCATATTATCCATTAATATAGTATCTCCCTCTTGAAGATATAATAACTTTATAATATGCCTATAATTTTGGTAGTTTATTTGTAAATTCAAAAGAAGTGTTCTTTTTTATTTCCATTCTTTTACTGTTAATATCAACAATTGTTGTAAAAGATATTTACTTTCTTTGGGAATTTCTTTGTCATTTTTTTCTTTTTACATCATTTTTTCCCCAAAGTTTTTTATTTTTTTTGTTACATAAATAAAATTCTTTTGTGAAAGACTGTTGGCTTACCTGAACGGTTGTTCTCTGGGTGCTGCGAGGAGAGTCCAAGCTTGGGTTAACACAGTCTATCTGCCCTAGGACTGAGTGAGTTTTTTCTCTAGGCCACGCCTCCCTTTACCTCCATTATTCAGTTTAAAAAACGAAATAGCACCGAGCAGGAAGCCCGTTCAACAGTACATCCAGTCATCATCCTCGAGGTACGAGGAACCCGGGCGAGATTAGACTCTCCTCGCAGTGCCCAGAGAACGACCGTTCAGGTAAGCCAATGGTCTTTCTCCAGTGCGCTGCTTGGAGAGTCCAAGTGTGGGACATGCCCAAGCTATTGTGTCCCCGGGTGGGAAGAGACCTGAGTCTCTGGAGCCTCTGGGACTTTCTGTAGAACTCTCCGTCCAAAAGAGGCTTCAGCTGAGGCAAAGGTATCAATCTTATAGTTCCTGATAAATGCAGTGGGAGAAGCAAATGTCAAGAATTGATGCCTGGGTCGCCCACGCCGCAGAGGTGGCGGCGCTCCTCATCAAATGTGCAGTCACCCGGCTAGGAGCAGACTTGCCCTGATGTTCGTAGGCAAACTTGATGCAGGCCCGCAACCAATGCCCAACGGTGTGGGAAGACGCCTTGCGACATAGCGACCCAGGATGAAATGACACAAAGGAGGATTCGGACCACCGAAACTCCTTGGTCCTCTTAATGTAAATTCTGACCATGCGCCTCACGTCAAATTTGTGCCAGTCACGTTCTTTAGGATGCGACGGCTTGGGACAGAAATCGGGGAGTATTACCTCCTGAGCCCGATGAAATATGGTGTTGATCTTTGGAACAAATGTGGGGTCAAGTCTCAGAATTACTCTGTCAGTGTGAACAGTGCATAGATCTGACCTGACGGAAAGAGCCGCCAATTTGGACACCCGTCTTGCGGACGTGATGGCCACGAGAAACGCAGTCTTGAGAGTCAGATGGAGAAGACTTGCTTGTCAAAGCGGCTCGAATGGTGCCCCCGTCAGGGCCCGAAGAACAAGTGGCAGGTCCCAGGATGGGTAACGGTGGACCGCTCGGGGACAGATGTTTGCCGCGCCCTTCAGGAAGCTCTTGACCTGCGGGTGTTGGCTCAGGGGATGGGAAGACCCATTGAGGAGGATGGTGGACAAGGCCGCGACCTGATGCTGGAGGGTGCTGGAGGCCAATCCCCTGTCCAATCCCTCCTGCAGAAAGTCCAGTAATTGGGGAACTGAGGCAGACACATCCCTTATGCCCTTCTTCTGGCACCAAGAAGAAAAAGCAGCCCAGGTCGCCTCGTATACCCTGGTGGTCGAAGGCCTCCTGGACACCTGGATAGTATGAATGACCTTGTCTGAGAGCTTCTGCCTCCTCAGGAGCTCCCCCTCAAGTGCCAGATGGCTAGTTGCAGCCACTGGGGGTCTGGGTGGCGAACCGCCCCTTGGCAGAGGGAGATCTGCTCCTGCTCCCATGCTGTTGCTGCTGCCTGCCACGGGACCCAAAGGGACCCCTGTCTTGACCCCTATCCCCACCCTGGGAGTAGGGTCTATAATAGGAGGAAGACGTGGATGGTGGTTAGCCTCCTGAGCCTGAAAAGACTGCTTCCAAAAGGAACCAGAGCCCTTGCGCTCGTTTTTCTTCAAGGTGGCCGGGAGAATCTTGCGCTTGTCCTTCATTTCAATGACAAACTTGTCCAGGGCATCCCCCAAAAGCTGCCCCCCCTTAAATGGGGTGGAAGCCAGCTTCCATTTTGCCTTCATGTCAGCCTGCCAGTGGCGGAGCAACAGCAGCCGGCGCTAGGTAACGTTGGATGCTAATGCCCTAGAGGCAAATTTGGCAGCATTCAACGAGGCATCCACTGAGTATTCTACTGCAGTGATAATTTTGCTGAGATCATGTTTCCACCGGGATCCCCTGGCAGGAGGTTTAGCCCTCAGCTGCCTGAGCCAAAGAAGGGATGCCCGGGTGAAGAAAGAGGCCAAGATGGACGTTCTGATAGCCCAGGCGGCCGCCTGGTGCGTCTTGTGGCAAGCTTTCTCAGAATGTTTATCCTCCGCCTTGAGGCCATCTAGGTGGTCTGTTGGCAGGTTCAAATTTGATGTCAAGGAAACCATCGAAGCATCCACCTCGGGCAGTTTCAGCACATCTTCCATCTTACCCTCAACAGAATAAAAGACTTTATCCCCTCTGCTAGGATTGGTCAAGGTACCAGGCTGGGCCCACTATCTTTGGACCATGTCCATAAACAGATCTGGGACTGGAATTAACTCCTGAGTGGGAGCGTTCTCTTTGAACAGACCTTCCTTGTGATCCTTCGAGGAGGAGGCTGCAGCGGCCGTACCCTTGGGCCTGGAACCTAGTTCAGTAGCCACTATGGCCTTATGTAAAATAGATTTAAATAATGTGGGCTTGAACAGGCCTGTAAAAGCCAACTTGTCAGGAGATAGGTCTTCATCCTCCGACAGCTCAAAGCTCCCTGCCTCCTCCTCTTCCTCCCAAACCGCCTCTTCTGTGGCAACCGAGGTGCCAGGAGAGGCCGGAGCCTGAACCTGAGCAGTGGCAGAAACCCGTTTAGGCTTGGAAACCCTGGGTTTTCCTGCTTCTTTATGTTTTATGCCTTCGGCAATCCCTTGGGAGATGGCAATGGAGATGACCTCCCTCATCTCCGCTGACAAGGCCGGACCTTTGTCCTCTCTAGGCCGTGGTCCAGGTAGACTGGCCCGTTCCTGCGTCTCCCTGAGCTGGGTCCCTCCTCCACCGGGAGTAGACCCTGGAAGGGTCCCAGCTCCTCCCTCAGAGATGAGCTAGGGGAGTCGGGGTAGCCCGTCAGCCTTTGCTTTGCTGCTGCTTTGGCTGCCATTGAAACGGGGAGGGGGGACATGGTATTTGAGAAGGGAATCATTATGTGCTGGAGGAAGATTCTAGACGCTGACCTGACCATCTTACAGCGCATGTGGAGGAAGGGAGTTTCCCGCCAAGGTTAACTGTCCAGCATTCCATCCTGGTGATGTTTTTCAAAGATATCTCCCACCTGACAGTTGGGTGAATTATAATTGGACTATGGACTGGGGTGCCAAGGGGAGGGGATTGAATTATACATGATATTCTTTGCTTTCGCACCTAATTAACCAGATTCAGCTTAGCTTTGCTACTGTTCATTTGTAATTAGTAAAAGCACACTTAATTTCAAACAAATGGAGTTGAGTGGTTTCTTTCCTGATTATTAAATGAAGTCACACCTGACAATAAGCTGAATCTCACCTCGCACCCAACCTGGAGCGAACAACTACCGAGGGGGGTGCCTTCACAGAAAGAAAAGAAAATGTCTTTGCATGAAAACGACCAGGAGGAAGACATGGGTGCAGCGGCAGGACCATCTCTAACAGAAAGACTAGCCGACCTGAGAGTGGAAGAACCTGCCGTCCATCCCAGATGGACTTGGGGTGTGGGACAGAAAAAGGAACCTGAGGAATTACAAGCTGGAGTTACAAGAAGTAGGCCAAAGAAAAAACCAGCGGCTGACTGGAGTGGCTCTGGAGGGGAAGACTACAAAATCTCCCACGTCATGAGGCTCCTCGAAGAGGCATGGAGTGAACGCCGAATTCGAGAGAGAGCTGTGGAAAGGGAAACAACAGAGGAACTGGAGAAAAGGTATTCACTGCATAGCTTAAGGGAGACTGGAGGGGCCGAAGGGGGATGTGCGCAAGAAAACCCAGAACCAACCTCCCCCCCTGCGGTTAGAGACATTCTGAGACCAGGGGGGGCAGGCGACGCCGGATGGCTAAGGTCCCACCCTTAAGCGTAAAGTACGATGGAGAACCCAGAGGTCTCGGGTTGTTTATTATTCAGGTCTGGAATTATATGGAAATATATGGGCCTGATTTAGCGACAGATGAATCTAAAGTAAGAATGGTGTTAATGGCCTTGGAGAAGAAAGCAGCCGACTGGATGGTCGGACTACATAATAGCAATTCCCGTCTCCTGAGGAATTTTGATGAATTTATGGCAGCCATGAGGAGAAGGTTCGACGACCCTTTGACCGAGCGTCGCGCTAGGCTGAAATTTATGGCCCTTAAACAGGGAAAGAAAACTGTGCCTGACTATGTGCAGGAATTCCAGGAATTGTCAGCTTATATGAGGGGGTGGTCGGAAGAGGCCTTGCTGGATCGATTCGCTGATGGCTTGGATAAAGATGTTTACCAGCAATGCATAAACAGACGCCTTCCCCGTCATTTAGAACCTTGGTATGAGAACGCTGCAGACACTGAGTTAGACTTAATCAGGCTTCGTTGCATGGAAGAGGGAGAAGTTGAGAAATCCCCCCCCAGCACCTCCTAAAGCCCCCCGCCCAACAAGTGAGGGCCGGGGAGGTTTTGCAAGCAAAGCCAAGCCCCCCGCTTCTTTCCGCTGTGGAAAGGAGGGGCATCGTGCTGTGAATTGCCGCGTCAAGCTGACCCAACCTGCTCCACCCCCCCGGAGGGAGAGGAAACTTGAGAAGGCTCCAGGCAAGAGGAAGGAGGCCGCCTTCGCTGCTGAAAATGTTTCTCGACGCTTCGAGCCAGAGGAGGAGGGAGACGGAAGCCCCAGCTCGTCTGACGACTCTGATGATGAGGATTCTCATCGCTGGGTAAGTTCCCGCTCTGGCCCTATGCTTATCCCAATTGAACTTAGAGTGCCCTCTTCTGGCACAACAGAAAAACTTCTGGTTCTATTAGATTCTGGGTGTTCCCGTTGCATGATAAGCCCTGAAATGGTTGAGAAGCTGAGCTTGAAACTAAAGACTTTAAAAATCCCTATTGCTTTTTGCCAAATAGACGGCTCTATTGCGGGAGGCGGTCCTGCTCATTTTTCCACTGAACCCATCGAGATGTGGATGGGTACCCACCAAGAAATAATAACTTTTATTGTGGCGCCTGGCATGGACCGGCCCCTTATTTTGGGACTCCCCTGGCTCTGTATATGGAACCCACGCATAAACTGGAGGGAGGGGTGGTTGCGGATTCGAACATCCACACCCCCAGAGGGAAAACATGAAGCTCCAGCCTCTGATACTACTACCCCCTCACTGGCAGCCAGGGGGGCAGGAGAAGATTGAGGGGGAGGAACGAATACCAAGGGAATATTGGGACCTCAAGGATGTTTTTAGTGAAAAATCTTCTGATAAATTACCCCCTCACAGACCCACTGATTGCACCATTGATATTTTACCTGGAGTAAAGCTTCCAAAGCCCCAAATATATTCAATGATCCCTAGAGAGATGGAGGAAATGAGGAAATTCATTGATAAAAACTTGGAACGGGGCTTCATTGAGCCAGCGAGGCCCAAGGTAGCAGCTCCAGTATTGTTCAGGGAAAAGAAAGATGGCTCCTTCAGATTATGTGTGAACTTCAAAAATTTAAACTGCATCTCTGCTCAGAACCTGTACCCCTTACCACTGATGAAGGACATGTTGGCCCAACTGGGGAAGGGCCGGATTTTCACTAAATTGGACCTAAGGGAAGAGTACTGTAGAGTCAGAATTAAAGAGGGGGACGAATGGAAAACTGCTTTCAACTGCCCCCTTGGTTGTTTCCAATTTCGGGTAATGCCATTTGGCCTCCAGGGGGCACCAGCAGTCTTCATGAAGTTAATTAATGAGGTTTTACATGACCATCTTTACAAAGGCGTAATGGTCTATTTAGACGATATCCTTATTTACACGGAAACACGTGAAGAACACGTGAAGTTTGTTCGCACAGTTCTGAAAAAACTCCAGGCGGCGGAACTCTATGCCAAATTGTCCAAGTGCAAATTTCATCAGGAAAAGGTTGATTACCTGGGCTATCGCATCTCCCACAAGGGAATTGAAATGGACCCCGCTAAGGTCAGAGCTGTCACCAAGTGGGAGGCCCCATGTACACGTAAGCAATTGCGGAAATTTTTGGGTTTTGCTAACTTCTATCGTCAATTTATTCTCTCCTTTGCTAAGATAGCTCTCCCTATAACTAATCTCCTTAAGTCGAAAGGAGGGGCCAAGTCTAAACCTAGAAAACCACTGGATTGGACTATGGACTGTCAAGCTGCTTTCGAGAAATTGAAACGCCTCTCTGCGGAGGAACCAGTCCTCAAACACCCGGACATGGACGGACCTTTTGTGGTCCAAGCTGACACCAGTGATGTGGCAGTGGGAGCTGTACTACTTCAAGCTAATAGCCAAGGTAAATTACAACCCTGCGCTTACACCTCTCGCAAACTGACCGACACGGAGAGACGTTGGGCCATTTGGGAGAAAGAGGCTTTTGCTGTTCGCTGGGCTTATCCACGTGGCGCCATTTTCTGGAGGGCGCCAAGCACCCTTTCGAGGTGTGGACTGATCATAAAAACTTGGAAGCATTGAGAACCCCCAGAAAACTTTCTCCTAAGCAGATGCGCTGGGCTCAGCATTTCAATAGATTCAATTTTACCTTGAAATACATTCCAGGAGGGAAAAACCTTATGGCTCATGCTTTGTCCAGGCTCCCTCAGTACAACTGTTCAAAACTCAGTGTTGTCCAGCCTGTCATTCCCACAAAGAGCTTTGCTGCTCCTGTTGTTACTAGAAGTCAAGCAACTTCTAAAGTGGAAGTCACTGAGGACTTTCTTTCTAACCTAAAAAAGGCCCTTACTGAGGATGACTGGTTCCAGCAACACATGGATGAATGCACTATGAAAGATGGATTGCCTTGGATTGGGGCAAAGTTATACATTCCTGTGTCCATTAGAGCCATTGTTCTTCAACGGGCTCATGACTCCCGGATGGCTGGACACTTTGGATTCGTCAAGACTCTACACCTCATCAAGGGGCAATTTTGGTGGCCCTCACTGAAAAAGGACATTGAGGCTTATGTTGCTAGTTGTCCCACTTGTGCTGCTGCTAAACGCCCTCTGGGTAAGCCTCAGGGGTTACTCCAGGTGGTGGCTCGCCCAGTAGCCCCGTGGAAGGAGATCTCCATGGATTTCATTGTTGAACTTCCAGAGAGTCAAGGACACACAGTCATCTGGGTTGTTACGGACTTATTCTCCAAGCAAGTCCATTTCATCCCTTGCTCCAAGATCCCTTCAGCTAAATCTGTCGCTAAGATGTTCATCTCTCATATATATCATTTACATGGGGTACCCGACCGCATCATTTCGGACAGGGGTGTGCAGTTCACCTCCCTATTCTGGAAAGAGTTTCTGAAGCGGATTGGCTCCGCCCAGGGGTTAAGCTCCTCCCACCACCCTCAAACTAATGGGGCTTGCGAAAGGACTAATTCTGTGCTGAAACAATATTTACGTTCTTTCATCAACTACCAGCAAGATGATTGGGTGGAATTGTTGCCTCACGCTGAGGTGGCTTACAACAATTCAGTGCACAGCAGTACTGGCTTTACCCCTTTTCGTGTTGTGTACGGCCAAGATTTTGTACCCATTCCTGAGATTCCTTGCGAGCAGCCGCAGGTGTCTTCGCTGTCCGAGTGGAGTGATCGCCTTCGGGACGTTTGGCCTTTGGCTCTCCAGACTCTAGATGCTGCGCACCACGCTCATAAGAGACAGGCTGATAAGAAACAGACTAAGCCCTATGAATACAAAGTTGGTGATCAAGTTTATTTATCCACTAGATTTCTTCAAACACCCCAGAAATCGAAGAAATTGGGCCCCAAGTATGTTGGCCTGTTTCCCATTGTCAAGATCATCAACCCTGTTTCCGTCCGGCTCCAGTTGTCTAAGCATCTCAACCGGGTTTACCCTGTTTTTCATGTTAATCTCCTGAAGCCTCTCCTCACTTCTTCTTTGAGAACACCTCTCCCTCCTCCACCTGCACCGCTTTTGATAGAGGGAGAGCAACATTTCGAGATCCGTGAGATTTTGGACTCTCGTAAGCGGCGAAACCGTGTCCAGTACCTAGTGGCTTGGAAGCATTTTCCCCCATCTCACACTGAATGGGTTGACGGATCCCATGTTCGAGCGCCTCATCTGCTCCACAAGTTCTACTCTGCCTATCCTGACAAGTCCTGATTCTTGGACAGTCTCCTAATTTTCCTTTCTTTTGTTTTTCTCCCTTACCCTTTCTCTTTCATGTGTTGTTGTCTGTTGGTTTGTTTGTGTTCTTTTCGTTTCTGCAGGTCTGACCGCCCTTTTCTGGAGGAGGCCCGGATGTCAGCCTCTGCTTTGCTGCTGCTTCGGCTACCATTGAAACGGGGAGGGGGGACATGGTATTTGGGAAGGGAATCATTATGTGGTGGAGGAAGATTCTAGATGCTGACCTAACCATCTTACTGCGCATGTGGAGGAAGGGAGTTTCCCGCCAAGGTTAACTGTCCAGCATTCCATCCTGGTGATGTTTTTCGAAGATATCTCCCACCTGACAGTTGGGTGAATTATAATTGGACTATGGACTGGGTGCCAAGGGGAGGGGATTGAATTATACATGATATTCTTTGCTTTCGTGCCTAATTAACCAGATTCAGCTTCGCTTCGCTACTGTTCATTTGTAATTAGTAAAAGTACACTTAATTTCAAACAAATGGAATTGAGTGGTTTCTTTCCTGATTATTAAATGAAGTCGCACCTGACAGCATCTGGGGAGCCACCCCCAGACCTTCTCTCTATCAGGGATGGGGGTCTGCTGCCCTGGAAGGAGTGGGAGTCCCACCTTTCCCCATGGTATGTGGGCGAGTCCAACTCATGGCCCACAGGTACAGAAAACCCCTGTGATTGCGGGACCTTGACCTCAATGGGCCGGGAGCCTTCCCTCAGCCTATCACTAGTACCAGGGGACCCCGGGGAGGCCTTTTTGCTGGTGCCTTTCCCTCCTTTACTTCCCTTAGATGGAGGGCCTAGCCTGCTGCGTTTTGCAGAGGGCCCTGCCTGCTCCTCCCTGCCTTTTCTGCCATGGTGTCCTTCCTTATCTCCAGCAGACCTGAAGCTCAATGCAGCAGCTGGGCACCGGGCACTTAGCCAGCTAGCTGAAGCGTGCCTGCAGACCACGGGGGAGGAGAGGGCCGCCTGAGGGTCGGATTCCCTCCTCCAGCCGTCCTCAGAGACTCCGAGATTTGGGCAACAGGGAGGCAGGCCAGGCCGGCGCCCCGGACAAGGCCCGCATACCTAGGCGGCGGTCTGAGACTGAGGGGCTTAGTAGTAACCTTCTCCTCACTCCAACGGCGCTGAAATGCTTTCTCCCTGTGAAGTTCCCGTATCAAACCCATCCCCTCCCTTTAGCTGAGGGGCAGTAACATTGTTGGGCAGACCCCTGGCAATCGCCTTGTTAATCTCTCTAAGGTATTCGGAGGTCCAAATGGCAAACTGAGAGGGGGTAAGAAGCATGCCGAGGAGAAGTTTCCAATCCTCCAGCACGTAGGGGTCCCCTGACAAAAGGTTTTGGAACAGTCCCTTGCAGTATGGGGATTGCACCCCATAGGTGGAAACTGCTTGCTTAAGATCCTTAATAACCCTATAGGGGATTGCAGTATAAGTGGGCACAACCCCCCCCCCCAGCCGCGTTGGTTTGAAAGGAAACGGGGAAACAATCCTGTGCCAATTCCATGTCCCCTTGATTATAAGCATCGCGCAGGGCATCCTGGAGAGTGCTGCGCCACATTTGCGGGGCAGAGGAAGGGGCGGAAGGGAGAGGGGACGTCTTCTCTTCCAGAGGGGCTTGGGGAGTTGGTGGAGTCTCGGAGAGGGCCATCGCCTGGCCAGCAGGAGGGGCAATCTCCTCGTAGTGCGGGGGAGTTGTTTCCGAGGGCTTAAGAGCAGCCCCCTGCATGTCTTCCTCATGAATTTGAAGGCATCTTACAAGAAGTCTCCAAGTAGTGAGAACTTCCGGCGGGGCTCGAGGTTCCTCATGGAAGTAAATACCCAATTTGATCCATAAGGAGACTTTAAGAGAGCCCTTCTCAGGGTAAATGGGACAATTCTTATAGATGTAAGCCAATAGAGAGGAAATGTTTTTTCAGGGGAATGGGGAGCGGGCGACCTGCCGCTTGAGAAATTGCACTGGATGATTTAACGATATCCCAAAGCTCCTGCAGGTGCGCAGTCTGAGCCTTCGAGAAGCCCGAGCCCATACTCACGATTTGGGAGGGTGCTCTGTTCGCTGACGGCCGGCCCTGGTTGCGAGACTTTGCCCAGTCGGGGGTGAGTGAAGGGCTGGCGACAGAGGTAATCACGTCGGGGTCACCAAATGTAACCATACCAAATGTGAAGTACCCGTGGGTCGCTCATGAAGCCAATGTTGAGAAAAGACACAGACACGATCTTTCTCGGGATGAAGCGACCCAGATTGGGGGTCTGAGAGCCCCTTTTATTGAGATAGGACAAAGGCAGAAGGAGCAATCAGCATGTGATTTAAAACAGCCTGTCAAACTACAATTGCTAATCTACTGCTCAGGGAAGTTCTGTCTATATATGGTCAAATCCTGGGCGTCATTGGTAAGGCACATCTAGAGTGAACATCAGGATGTTATGTTATGAACTATCAGGATGTTATGGAGCACTATCAGGATGTTATGTTATGTAGGAGTTTGTTTTTTCCTATGTGGTTCAGTGTGGCCGCGCATGCCCTGTTATGCACTGGGCCATGGGTGACCCACACCTACACAAGGAGTTATATTACAACATCTCCCATCCACGAGGCTACCAAAATGGCAGCCGCTGCGCATGCAGCTGAAACAAAGCGCGCGGAACCTTCAAAAATGGCCACTGACTCTGCCGGGCAAGGAGAGTATTGCTGCCCTCGCCAGAGCACTCAGGCGCACCTCACGACCTCTGCAACGGCCCAGTGGGGAATGGCACTGAACGGGAAGCCTACTACCATCCACTCGCCCTCCAGCCACCACCGGACAGGCGACTCACGTTCTCCCGCTCTGCATGCGGCCAGTGGGCAAAGAAACGGCCCGGAGCCCTCTCAGCAGCAGAATTACCTTAAAATAGCCTTCGATCCTCGTATGTCTATCTAACGAAAAAACTGAGGCAAAAATAAAACCAATAAAACCAATAAAACTAACAAAAATACACAGGGAGTCCAGTTATCTGCTCTAGGACTGGAGCGCTCCCCAGAACAGTCCAAATGGGCGAACTGAGTTTTTTAAACTGAATAATGAAGGCAAAGGGAGACGTGGCCTAGATAAAAAACTCACTCAGTCATAGGGTAGTTAGACTGTGTTAACCCATGCTTGGACTCTCCAAGCAGCGCACTGGAGAACAGAGTGTTGTCCGGTTTTCCCCTTTAACATTTTCACATATGCATAATTCATTTTACATTATTTTTCTATTTCCATTTCCAATTTTAGCTATATTTCTTTTCTTCTCATATTTTTCAACTTTTATTTTTATTATATACATAAACAATGTCATCTTTTGTTTCCTTTAGAGGTAAAGGGGTATAAAGGGAGAAACCATATTTACCATTTCCTTTCCATCTATTTTGTATAAGTAACCCGTGTCTGCAAATTCAGTTTTTAATATAAGCATTTAACATAATTAATTTGCAGACTTAAAAGGTATTAATTTGATTCACACACATCTTAATTAGATACATACGATTGCCATGTTTAAGATATTTCATTTCATTTTATTAATCCCCTATTCCTAGATCTTTTTTCTTTTTCTTCTTTTTATGTGTCCTATCTTTTCTCCTGAATCTTTTCTATCACTTTTCAATAAATTGTTTGCATGTCTCTCCCCAAAGTTTTTCCTTTCTACTTCCCATTGTTTCTCTCTTTATTTTTGGCTCAGGTTTTTTTGGATACCATTATCCTTTTTCCCTCTCTACTCTTTTTGTGCCTCTATAAATCTCAATAGCATCGTCCCACTGAGTTTTGTTTTTCATTTCTTTTTCTACCTCATTAGCTTCTTGTTCATTTGTGTTCCTTGTCTGTTCCTCTCCTATTTCCTGTTCCTTGTGTTTCAACAATTTTTCTGGCTCCTTATTACTTTTTAATATAGCTTGTGCATTTTTTTAACATTTCCAACAATTTCTCAAACATCCCACCCTACATGTTCCACATGTAACACACTTTTAAAATCTTTATATTTTACCACAATTAATTCAGTCCCTCTTCTTATTCCACTCTTTAATATCAGGTCCCAAAATAGTTCAGTCCACTTTGAAGATCCTTTATTTTCTTCCTCAGCCGTAGACAAAATAAAGTCAAATAGTAGAAAAGGACCACACCCTCCTTCAACAGCTTTGTTTTAAAATGTTATTATGCTTCTTCTCTGCAGTAGATGGCTTTTACTGTTTCTCTAGGCCCGTGATGGCGTGGGGTCGTTTTTTTGCCCTCTGGAGCCTTCAGGGAAGCTTCCTGAATGCTCCTGAAAGCTTCAGAGGGCTAAAACTGGCCCTATGAGCACACTGGATGTCTGTTCCTGAATTTCCAGTTTGCCCGTAGGGCTGGTTTTTGGCCCTCGGGAGCCTTCAGGGAGACCTCCTGAAGGCCCCTGGAGGTCTAAAGCTGGCCCTACGAGCACACCGGAAGTCCGTTCTTGAACATCCGGTTTGCCCGCAGGGCTGGCTTTTCACGCTCCGGAAGCTTCAGGAGGACCTCTGGGGGGTACGGCTGTTTTCGCCCTCCCCAGGCTCCTATAAAGCCTCTGGAGCCAGGGGAGGGTGAAAAAAGCACTCCAAAATTGGGGGGTGGGGGAAGAGCACTGGTCATGCGTGCATGTGCACTGGGGTCATGCAAAAAGCATGATGTGTGTGGCACACCCACGCACAACCCCCCTGCTCTCCCCCTGCTTTTGGCACATGCCAAAAAAGATTCTCAATCGAATTGATAATTTGTCAAAAACAAATTATTACCAAAAAATCTAATCAAAGCTCAGAATCCTTTTTTCTTCATTTTTGAGTATGATATTTTATAGAATATTCTCATAAAAACTTTACTTGCATCCCAAACCATTCCTGTTAATGTTTGTACTGATATTATTTTTTTAAATTCTAAATTCTTTGAATTCTAATTTTCAATACTCATACCATTATAATTTTTTTTGAAATCCTGATCATTTGATCTTAGTGTTTTTTTAATTCAGAATCAAAACAATCTTTTTAAAGAAAAATGGCAGCTATTGCAAGACAAATATTGGTGAAACAGAGTAGCAGAACTTTAATATTTAATTAATAGCACCTTGGTATAAAATTGATTTGTCATTATAAATACAGTATACTTACCAAAGTTTTCACTTGTTATTTTTTTTCTATCAGTTGTTGTGATAACAAAAATTTCTTTGGAGGAAATATCAAATGCCTATAAGTACAAGATAGATCTCTGATTAATAGAGAGAATGGGATTTAGGTATTTAAAAACATTAAAGAGTATCTTGTTGGAATCCTGATCCAAAAACTATTTCCCGCAATGCCTTTCCAGATTAGCAAAGAAGTGAGGCAAGACTTTATACTTTCTCTTTAGTTATTCAATCTATATTCTGAATATATATTAAGAAAAGCTGGAATACAAGATAAGCATGATTTTAAAAGTTGAGGAAAAAACATCAATAGTTATTGCTGTGCTGAGGATGCTACTCTGATAGTTATTACTATCACTAAGTAATATTTCCTGGAGATCAGTATAACTTGTCAGAGAATTCATAACTGGCAGAGACATGGCAACAAGATCAGCCAAAGAATAGGGCTTAGTAACAAGGTCAGCCAATGGGAGCTGAAACAGCTTGGTGCCTGGATGTGGTTTAGCCCTGCAGCTCTGAGAGTTGTGCTGAGAATTGAAATTGAAACTAGTCTTGTCTGTATTAAGCTCTGCGCCGGAAATGAAACTAGTCTGGACCTGCTGCTCTGATCTGAAGAACCACTGTTGGTATTGTACATTTACTCGTGTGTTATTATTTATAACAAGAAGTTAATAAATCCTGCTGAATCAGTTATCTGTTTGTGCCTTCTGGATTTGATTTTTACAACAAAGTCTACATAACTGAAAGCACCAGATTGGATAAACTATTGTGGCAAATTAGAGAAATATTTTCCCCTCTCCAAGAGTGATAGCAGAAATTACATGGGACCCATACACACGGATTTGGCATACTATGCCATCTGCATTTCTTTGTTCTGAAATGTCTTTAAGGATGAGCTAGAATTATGCAAGAAATAATGGGTCAAAATTTTATTTATTTATTAAATATATATGTTTCCCATGTTGCCATCTGAGGCGACTCTGGGAAGCTTACAAAATTAATTTCTTTTATTAATTTATTTATTAAATGTTTATGTGACCCATCTCCCCTATAAGATGACTCTGGGCTGCTGACAAGCTATAAGATTTTAGATCATTAAAACTTTCTACACAGATTGTAATGATAAAACTATACTAAAAATTTCAGAATAAAAAGTATTTTTTCACTATAGGAAACATGGAAACTATTGTCTCTGCCAAGAGAGCTAGTATATGGTGCAAAGGTTAAAGAACCAGGCTAGAAACCAGGAAAGACTGTGAGTTTTATTCATGCCTTAGGCACAAAGCCAGCTCAGTAACTTAGGCCAGTCATACTCTCTCAGTCCTATGAAGAAGACAGTGACAAATCACTTTAGAAATCTTGCAAAGAAAACTGCAACTGCAGGTAACTTCCTTGTCCAGGAAGTCACCAAGAGTTAATATTAACTTAAAGACATCGCCCCAAAAAATTCAGACGTTACAAAAGACAAACTCACAAGGAATCCAATTGTTGTTATCTTATTCTGTAAACAATTGCATAATAAGAGTTATGTGCTCAATTTGTTTAGCTTTTTACAACATACAACCTTTAATCTTAGACTGTTTACTGTTGACCTCACCCCATTCCTAAGCGGTGCATAAGCTCATCAGAGTGCCTACGTCCCTGTTCTAATATTCCTTTGCATTTGTATTCATTTCATGTTTATACTTATATCTGTTATCTAATTCATGTTGATGAAATAAAATAAATAAACAACATAGAGATTGAATCTGCTTCCATTCATTGAGAAATTTAATGAATGGGAATTTATTGAACCATACAGCTTTACTATGAGTGAGTACATGTTTAAATACATCTATAACTTATGACAGCTGAGTTAGGCTGTCACAAAACGGGGTTTTTAATGACATTTGCAGGCCAACTTTTCTAAATTATTTTTTTTAACCATTAAGAGCATGTAACAAGAACAAATGTTATCACACGATGGAAAAATGCAGACGATGATAACAATCAATATACAACGATTAAAAAAAAACAGCCAACCTAAGCAGCCTAATAGCAAACCGGAAGCATACAGTATTTCAGATTTATTTAGTAAACTCTTTCTTAAACCATTCCTGGCATACGGGGGGGGGGGGGGATACGTAGCAGCTTCATTTTTTTCTCTGCTACCGCGTCTTGCTCTCGACTACAAATTCTCGCCATTCCGGTGGTTCAAAAGAACCTCTAGCTTGACCGTTCGCTGTTCCTTTCCCAGTGTCCCCAAAAGCTCCTATTCTGGTTCCCGGGGCGCTGCGTGACTCGAAGAACGGGAGCCCGAGGGTACGAGAACCGGGACAGGGGGAGGACGCCGCCGGCGAGAGCAGAGGCGCAGTTCCATTAACGACGCCGCATTTTAATTCGGCTCCCTCCCTTATGTTACCTGGTGGACGGCGTTACGGAAGTCCCTATAGTTTCCCTGGTGACCTCGAAGGACTATTTTGGCGTCATGTGACTGATCCCGACGCTGGTCGTAGACGAAGATCGTTAGGATTTTGCCCTCGGTGTTTCCTTCAGCCGCTGCCATGTTGCGCCGATCTCCCCGCCGGGCGCTGTCCTGGCCGAACGCAAGCAGATTGTTTCGTTTTAGCAGAGGGAAGGAACGGAGGGGGCTGATGAGGAGGCGTGGCCTGCATAATATAAGGGGGAGGTGGGGGAAAAAAAAGAGGAGAGTGGGAGGAACGAACGCGGGCAGCCCAAACTAAACAAGCGAGGCAAAGAGCGAGAGGGCTGGCGGGGCAAGCGGAGAAACGAAAGCGACTGCAGGAGTTTCGTTTATTTGCAGAAAGCAGCGGTGCGACGAAGTGAAGCTTCCGAGAAAAGACAACGCCCTTGTAGAGTGATTTGTACTCCCCATAAGGAACAAGCCAAATTGAGAATGCCAGCGGCACTTTCTCTTAGGTGCCTTGACAGCATTTAGTGTGGGACGAGGGAATAACGTGAACTTTTTTCAAGAAGGGGGGGAGGGAAAGTAAAACATTAAAACGTAAGAAAATTAAGACAATACAAAATAAAACAGATAACAAAGTAAACCAGTGCCTATCTATAAGTTGAGGGACGTGGTGACTCAGTGCCCAAAGATGCTGAGCTTGTCAATCAGAAAGGTCGGCAGTTCAAATCCCTAGTGCCGGGTAATGGAGTGAGCTCCCGTTATTTGTCCCAGCTTCTGCCAATCTAGCAGTTCGAAAGCATGTAAAAATGCAAGTAGAAAAATAGGAACCATCTTTGGTGGGAAGGTAACAGCGTTCTGCAGCCTTCGATGATTAGTCATGTTGGCCAAATGACTGTGGAGATCTTTGGACAGCCCTGGCTCTTCGGCTTTGAAATGGAGATGAGCACCACCCCCTAGAGTCAGGAACAACTAGCACATATGTGTGAGGAAAATCTTTACCTTTATAAGTTTAAGATACTTGTTCTGACCTAGGTTTCCTGATATAGTAAAAAGCAGGCGCTTAGTCCCCAAAATCCTTTTTATTTCAAAGGCTGTGAATGAGTCCCAAATAGTTTGTAAGTAGGCTGCCAGTCTTTCGGGATAAGGCTGATACCTTTATCTTCCTTGAAACGCTGCCAAAGACTTAATTGGCAATTAGCTTGGCATCACCTCCAAGCCTTACTCCTGAGTCCTCCTTTCTGTCTTAATGAACTATTCTTGCCTTCTGGCAACTCTGTGCATGCGCACGCTGGGAACAGGCTCCCCCTGTTCCTCTGCCTCACTGATGTCCAACTCTGGAGGTTCTGGAGACAGCACATAACTCCCAGATGGCCCTTCGTCTGAGCCTTCTTCATACTCCAGGACTGGTCCATGCTCCTCCCCAACCTCCTCACTGTCCAATTCTGCTGCCAGCTTTGTAGGCCACCAGCAGACCACAATACTGTCATAATTTGGATTTTAAAAAAGTTATTTTCCCCCTCTGGTTTGTTACTTTTTGAAAGTTTAAGAATTGTTTCATTTAATTTTTGTTATTTAGTGCACTGTGGTATTTTTTTCTATTTATCTATTTAAAAGAAATAGTTAACAGAATACAACGTAACATGTTTAAAAAGGCAAAACCTCAGCGAATATCTGATTTATGTAATGAATCCAATAGCACTGATACATGATAATAGGGGATATAAAATACTTTCATATTGTGGCAAATATGGCAAAATTATTGATCAACCCACTGTTGGTTGAAGATCAGCAATATATAATATAGGCTTATAGAATGTAAGTGTTGGAAGTTATATTGGGCATCTTCTAGTAGTCCAACCCTCTGTCCAATGCAGGACTCTACTAGAGCATCCCTGACAAAGGTCATGCAGGCTGTTTAAATATCTCCCCTCTAGGAGAGTCCACCACTTGTAAGGCATTTTATTTCATAGTTGAATAGGTTTTATTGCTAGACGTTTTCCCCTGAAGTCCACTGAAACATTTGCCCTCCTCTATCATTCGCTTCAGCCTTTCTCCGGAATTCTTTAGTGATAATACATAAAGGTTTACCAGAACATTAGCTTGTTCCTTCAGTACCCTAGATAACCTGTATAAATTTAATAAATATCTGCTGTTTAAGAACATAACCAGTAAAGGTGGATTGGACGCCTGTCCAGTCTAGCCTAGTCTATTCTCACAGTAGCCAACATATTGCACTAGCAAACTCTTCTCTAGCAAATTGTTCAAAGGTAGTTATGCTAACCGCCTTTAAAAAAACAACAGCTAAGCTGGTCAATAGAACCATATTTTGTGGTAGCCAGTTGCAAAATTTAATTACATTTTTTAATGTTTGACCTTTTGTCTGTATAGTCTTCCAATATTCAGTTTCACCCACGATTCCAACATTTTGAAAGGGAAATTAGTTTCTCATCCACATCATGCATGTTTGAACACTTCAGTCACATCCCTTCTTGTTCACCTCCTTTCTAGACAAAAAAGCTCAAATATCATAACATTTTTGTAGATAATTGGTCCAGCCTCTCCTCTTAGTTGTCCTCCTCTAATGCTTTTGATGCTCTACTTTTTTGAGGTAGGACAACCTGCATACAATATTCCAGCTATTCTAGCATCACCTGGATAAGGGCATTATATTGGCACCTCTATTTTCAATGTTTATTATTCCCAATATGTTGTAAGTTTTTCTTTTACAGTAAGTGCAGTTCACTGAACTGTTTACCATTAATTTTGCCTGAAGAATCCAAATAATGTATTTTAATTGAAAACATATTTTCTGCTGGAATTTTTTTTTTAAAAATATAACCCAAGTAGATTTTTCAGTAGGTAAAAGCAGAGCTGTGTTGCACTTTTTCCTATAAGAATTAGTTTTGTCAATTTGAAAAAATAGTCTTCATAGCCATATTTTCTGCAATTTGCAGAACAGAGCAGCACTCAGCAGACTTCAGTCCCAGCCACTGTTGTGGGCAATTAGGTGAACTGTCTCACTCCACAATAAAATGTGTTTATCTTACCTCAAATCTTGACCTGAGATCTTGTGAAATATTGACTATTTAAAACTGTGGTTTTGATAATTGGTAGACAATTACAGACTTTACATTAGTGACTCAATTTTCAATCATACTTGTTGCATTTTAATTAGTATTTTCAGGAACAAAACAAGTATATATGAAATATTTAAATCCATGAGATTTATCATTGTCCTTTACTGATAACTTATAAAACAGTCAGGTTTTAAGGCCTGATGTATTTATGCATCCAAAAAGCGAATATTGGTTTTAATAATTATTACAATAAAAAAAGAGATAGCCTCCAAATGCCATATGTTCACATGAACAGAAGTACGATTCAAAACATTATAAAACACTGCCCTAGCAAGCAAATATTTTAGACCATTTTTATAGTATACAGATATTTTCATTCATGTGTCTGAAATATACAGGGTACTCATCTTCTTTTTGTAATTATCTAGGATTTCTTTCAAGTTCGTCAGCGGATCTTGAGATATAAATTCATTGAATTCTCTGTCAATTTTTATATTCTGTTCAGTCAAGTATTTCTAGAAGAAAATGGCAATAGATTATATTTTAGTGCTTATAGTTTTGATTTTATACATGCAGAATTGGCATGATAAGATTCTATAAAACCAGTACAAAATTATGAAATGTTATAAAAACAGAAGTTTTATGTGAACTATACCTTGAAAACTTCCATAGGCTTGCATAACAGATTTGTAAAAATGGAAGAATAGGCAGAGAACATTACCAACCACCCTCCATCACTACCCCACAATACAGGCATCAAAAAGTTTTAGGAACTCCAAATAAAATATAAACAATGGAATGTATATACTCCATCCACTATAGAGAATGAACTTTATTCTATGTATCTACAGGTGACTCATAGTTGCTAAGGCTTAATGGAATTAATAGCCTAAACAGACCATTCTTCTTGCAGAATATACTCTGTCTTTACTGATAAAATATCAAAAGGAAAGGTAAGAGTTTATCCACATAGTAACAAGGGTATAGAAATATTTATGAAGTGATCCTGATAAGACTTAATAGATTAAAAAGCAGGTATATCTTTATTACTTTGACTATATCCAATTGATATCAAACTTTATCCAAGTGGCTTAGGCTTCAATCAAAGCCATGGCAGAAACATCAAAATACAAACGATGATATAATGCACAGAATGCAAACAAGTGGCCACATAGTTAACTAAAAAGGCAGGTTAGACAGACACTCTTTATTTGATGAACAGATACACTACTTGGAAAGCTATATTGGGAAAAGATATACTGTATTTTTCGGAGTATAAGACACACCTTTCCCCCCTCCCCAAAGAGGCTGAAAATCTGTTATACACTGAATACAGTATTTTTTGTCTCCTTCACCAAAATGGCCATGCATAGCTTTTAGGCAGCTTTCAGAGTGCTCCTGGGGGCTGGGGAGGGCAGAAATGAATAAAAAAAAATGGTGTTCTTTGCTCAATTTTGCCCCCCCCCCCGGAGCACTTTATAAGCTGCCTAAAAGCTATTCATGGCCTTAAAAGGGGGTGGGGGGGGTGGGAGGTTTGCAGAGTGCAAAAACATTTTTTAAAAATGTGCCTCTTCGAAACCTTGGTGCGTCTTATACTCTGGTGCATCTTATACTGCAAAAATATGGTAGGTATACAAGAAATTCAGCCAGGCATACTGTATTTTGGTAATCTTGCACTATATAACCCAAACGTCTGCATCTGAATTGTGCACTATTCCCTCTTTTAGAATATTTGGATATATTTTAGAAAATTGCAGAAACTTTTAAGAAAATCTTGAAATATGAACTAAAGATTAACCTAGAGAATCATTAAGAACTGTAGTTGAATTTACCATGAAGAGTCCTGGTTAATAGCCCCCAAACAATTACCCCTTCAGGTGAAGATACAGTCAACAATATCTTACTTCTGTCCCATAGAAAAAAATCTCCTTCAATATCAAGCTTGACACAAAAGATTGCTCCCCATTGCTCCTTTTTGGACCCAATGAAGATGATGAAAACATTAGCGAGCCACTTTTCCAAATACACATGGTCTATGTCACTAACATTTATAAGATATTTAATTATCTGGATCAACTTGCATTTCCTAATTCTTGGAAATTTGGGATGGCATGAATTTGTCTAAATTTTCTGTGTTATTATACAGCACGAGGAGGAAGATGTATAAAGAAGCCTAACATAAGTGAAAGGGATAGAGTGGAAATCAGTGTGGTAGCAGTGCTGAAGGAGAAGCAGCAGCAGCAGTAGCCAGGCAGAAGTGAAATAGTCAAAACTTTCTTAAATTTCACTCTCATTTTTGGAAGAAGAGGCCCAGCATTTTGTAAATTAGACCTTAAGAGGTACTCTGATTTTTTTTTTGCCCTGATACAATTTTCAGCCAGTTAAAGGGTACACTCTGAGAGTTTTAGTAGTATATAATAGCATGAGTTACCTCAACTGTCTCAAGATGAGTAAATATTAGTTCCAGAAGATACTGCATATTTTTATCCATTTTCCTTTTCTCTTTTGAAGTTGTTTGCATAACCACTTGGTATCTAAGGAGTAAATCCCAGAAGAGGGAAGAGAATATTGCATTATTTATATTGAAAAACTGTCCCTCTATCTATAAATTCAAGGTTTGTATAAACAGCATATAATAATTAACACGCGTAGCATTCCAAAATCTAAACATGTTTCATTAAAAATTTTCTCATTTAACTAAGATTAATATTTGCAATGCATTGCATTGCTTGTATGATTATTTTATTTTGTGAGTTTAAAAAAATTTTTTTTACATTTTAATTGTAAACTGCCCAAAGTCACAAATTGAGATGAGTGGTGCTATAAATTGAATAAATATATGTTCAACTCAGAAAACTCTCTCAGTCAAATCTTTGTTTAATTAAACTAACCGGCATCGGGTTTCATGCAGTTCCTTCGTGGCTTCACTGATACCTTCATTGACACCACTATAAAGCAAACTTTTATGTTTCTCCAACAACTCCAGCTCCTTCTTAGTCTTTTCTTCTTCTTCGTCAACTTCCTGAAATACATATATGGATTAATATTTCAGGACTGAATCATATGTTTATGACACAGATAGACCGTATCTCTTGCAAGATAACATTGTAAATTTAATATAGTGACACTCCTCCAGTTCTATATTTTGTTAGAAGTGCTATATGTAATTATCTTTTAGATCATTAATTTTTATTCTAGCTAAAATACTTTTGAAAATACTTTACCCAGCTAGTTTTTTTTAAGCCAGAAAGGATTAGAACTCCAGTTCTCCCAGTTCTAGATAAGCACGTTACCCACCACACCAGCCTGTTTCTTTACATTATGCGTACAATGTTTCTTAATAGAAAAAAACCTCTTAATAATGAATTCTATAGAGATAAACTTACAAGCATATATCATACTTAGTACAATACCTTTGCTTTTTGCTGACATAAATCTTCCAGTTTTTGCATTTCTTCACTTAACATTTTCACAATGCTTTCCTGTTCAGCTTCCATTGTATTTACCTTAAAGAATATTATTCAATAAAGGATGTTAGTACTGAAAGTCAAGGGTGCCTCAAGTTCACATCCTTTGCTTTCAAGTCTACTTTTTTTTGGCAATAGAGGAAAACTTCCTGCAGTACGCTCTTAATAATTAGAAAAATTCTGAATCCAGCTGAACTTTCACATTTGAAAATATTTTAGCTTACATACAGAACAGTTTGGAGATCTATAGTCGTATGTACTGAACATCTAAAAATTTAGATTTAATTGTCCACTGTTTTTTTTTCATTATCATTTTTCTTTCCTAGCAACCTTATACTTGTTTTGAGCTCTGAATTATGATTAGAAATAGAAAAGTATAGTTAGGATTAGGATTTATTTCATTTATACGCTGCCCTTTTCCCCGAAGGGGACTCAGGGCGGCTCACAACTCAGTCAAGGGAAAGGAGGTACAAACAGGGGATAAAAAGACAAACAAACAATACACAATTTAAAACACAGAACAACCATACCATTCGAGAAGGGGGGCAGAAGTTCTTTAGCCCCAGGCCTGGCGGAATAGCCAGGCCTGGGGCTAAAGAACTTCTGCCCCCCTTCAAATCTCCACGGGGAGTTCGTTCCAGAGGGTCGGAGCAGCCACAGAGAAGGCTCTTCTCCGGGTAGTCGCCAGTCGGCATTGGCCGGCGGATGGAATTCGGAGGAGGCCTAATCTGTGGGATCTGATCGGTCTATTGGAGGTAATTGGCAGCAGGCCAAGGATTAATATAGGTTGCATTACATTATACTATATAGCTGGTTTTACGCTACACCAGAGATAGTTAGAAACTAACCTGTTCTAAGGTGTCTTCCAAGCTAATTTTTCTCTTTGTTGCATTTGCAATCTCCTCTTCCGTCTTGTTTATGAGATTCAGAAGGGGAGCCTGCCATAATTATATAAACATAATAAAGAAAAAAGTTCAGTTTTCCAGTAAAGTAATCCAGTTATAGGGTTCAAGAAGGAAATACTTTAAATAAATAGCACATGCATGTAATATATAAAAGATCTTCCTAAAAACTGATAAGACAATATTCTTTCCCAAGTACTCTTACATTAGTTCATACTCCAGGGAGAGGTTTAGCAATAGCAATAGCAGTTAGATTTATATACTGCTTCATAGGGCTTTCAGCCCTCTCTAAGTGGTTTACAGAGTCAGCATATCGCCCCCACAGTCTGGGTCCTCATTGTACCCACCTCGGAAGGATGGAAGGCTGAGTCAACCCTGAGCTGGTGAGATTTGAACAGCCAAACTGCAGAACTGCAGTCAGCTGAAGTAGCCTGCAGTGCTGCATTTAACCACTGTGCCACCTCGGCTCTTTGTATTATAAAGCCACAGAAATTGCCATGCTGGATCAGATGGTCTACCTGTCAAACATTCTGTTTCCCATAGAAGCCAATTAGATGCCAATAAGAAGTTGATTAACAAAACAAAATAGCAGAAGCCTTTTCAACTAGAGATGTTCTAAGGGAGCATCCATAACCTAATGTGCAAAAAATTTTAAGCCTCCTTTAAACATATTCCAGTCTATACCTAGTACTTAAACCAATTTTTCTGCATAATAAATAAGATGTCAACAACACTCATTGTGATAAGAAAACTGAACTTCATCTAAGTATTATTAAAATATTATGTTCATTTATTGTAATAAAGTGATTAACTAAAAGAACTTTACATGAAGTGAACTTATACTTACACGAATCTGAGTTCTGTACTTAAACAGACAATTAGGGCCTGCATCAGGATTAAATTTAATTTCAAAATTAAGACCATCAGAATTCTCTGCACTTGTAGGAATTAGTTTTAATTTTCGAGCCAATTTATGGTATTCTGTCAAATCTGCTTCAATCTATAAAGAACAAACAAAATTAAGAAGCATACTGTAAGACAGCTAATGAAGTCTATGAAAACTGAATTGCTTCATAACCATAGCATTGTTTTGCATTTCTTTGTATTTTCAAAGTTTGTTTTTTCTATGCCTATATTTGAATGTTAGTACAAGCTTTTGTATCTTCCCAGCTTCTGAAAAACATTAAAATTATTCAAGAAAAACTATCAAAAAAAATTGTCCCTTTTGATTTGATGGCCAATTTAAAGTTGGTTGGAGACAGAAAATTGCAGTTCAAAAGAGTGCCTACTTTTCTGAGTGAAATAGATACTTTCAAAAATATGATTTAGATTTTTGGATTGGGCCATTAAGGTATAAATATTAGCAAAGACCTTTTTGGATCTTGTGAATTTTGTTTATAGCAAGAAATCTGGTTCATTTAGATTGAGATGCAATGAAATCTTGCTACAGAAAGAAACAATGGTGGAGAAATATAAAAAGAAATTAAAATCATGTCTGAAAATAATTTAGATAAAGGTATTGATTTAAAAATGATTTGAGATGCAAGTAAAGCTTTCATTAGGTTATTTTATAAATTATATTAGTGAACTCTAAATATAGTCACAAAAATACAAGACATTTTAGATGAGATAAAGAGAAAAGGTGACCTAAGAAATTTTCAGAGAAGATAAATATTTTTCAGCAAATTAAGTTTTTACAATGTGTTATAGATGCTAATTATTTTTTACTAGCAGAATAAAATATTATTTAATTCAGTTTATGAGAAATAAAGCAGCAGCAGTAGAAATGTTAGTCTCCCAGATGCAAATGTCAGATGTTCAAAACTTTAGCTTTAGCTATACATACTGCTTCTTTTCCTCTTGCATATTTTAATTCCTCATTCCACAGTTGCCGCTGTTCTACTTCCAATTCCTTGGTTAATTTATTTACTGCCTGTTTCAGCTCCTCTATTTCAGAATTCAGTTTCTCAATGTCTGCAGTGGAATACTTTTGTTTATCACAAACAACCACCAAATGTGAGTTTTCCTGTTTCAGTGCTTCAATTTCCATTGCTAAAATTCAAGAAAAATAAAACTCGTTAAGAAAACAGATAAGTTTAAAAAAAAACATTCAGTTAAGTTGAAGCTTAACTACTTGGATAAAATTTCAAAATATTAGGAACTTAATCTCATAAGAATTTACTAAAAGGTGTAAGAAACTTACTAATACTAAGAAAGATGTAATTAAATTCTTTACTTTTGTTTAGATATTTTCTTTGAGCTGAGAAATACTCAATATTTTATTTTAAAATTTTATAGTGAAACACTATACTGTTATTATACATTTATTGATGTTGAGCAGCTTCTCCTTACCAGCAGCTTCTTGCTCCTCTGTAATACTCTTTGTCTTTTGACTGAGGCTGCTTGAGAGAGATTCCAAACTGGCCATATAAGACTCATATTGTTTACAATCTGCCTGTAAAGATGATTTCAGCCTCCGTAGTTGCTCTAAACGGTCCTTTTTTATACAAAAAGATGGAAATTGTAGTTTGTTAATTAAAATCACTTACAAATATATCTTCTCAGAGCTATGTATACAGTTACTCACTGGTTCGCTTTCTTTTTCCTTTTCACGCTTTGCAATCTCTTCCTTCAACCTTTTTTCTTTTTCTTCTAAGACTGTTAAATGCTTTTCATGTACCTGAAACAGATTCTCTGAAAGAAAGATCAAAGTAACCCTCTAATCACCTGAATGCTCTATAACTTTAGTCATTAATCTGAATAATAATTGAGACAATTACTGGGAAACAAGTTGACATTTTGCTTTACTAAATATCTGATTTAAACCATTTTTAAAAACAATTGTTATAATTTCAGTGCATTTCCCTCACTAAGTAAAGTAGTCATAAAGTGCCACAACATGCAACTGCATCACTTAGTGCTGGCAAAAATGACAGACCCTGTTGCTGTTGTTAAGTGAGAACCTAACAAGACTATGACATGGAAAGAGGCATGAATCCCAGGCAAGCAGCTGATGGGCAAGAGAGTGGTATGGAGCAGGAGAGCACTACGGAGTACAAGATTCCCAGGCCATCTGGGGCTTCTCAGGAGAAAAAAATGGTGGAGTGGGAATAGCCTCCTGCTGGAATTAAACCAAAAAATACTTTTCTTAGGCACATGAGCTCTACCCATCAACCTACGGTAAGTGTCTTGAGAAATAGTAGTGTCTTGAGAAATAGTACAGAAACTTACTAAATCTCGTGTTCATAGATTAAGTGAGATGACGGGGGAGGGGGGGGACCTTAGCGTTTAAACAGAAATATCCTACATTAATAGCTTGGTGAACAATGTTTTAAGAAGTTTGAGAAACTACAGAAAGCAAATGGTGAAAGATTCATAGTAATGCCTACTTTTTAAAAACATTTTACAATGTAAATTACTCACTTAATTTGGAATCTATTTCAGCATCAAATTCTTCAAAATTGTCTTCACTCTTCATGAAATGGTCATAACATTTTATAGAGTAGTCCAAAAAAAGCTGAGGACATAATTGTAAAATCAGTTTAGTTTTAGGGATTTTTAAAAATATGCTAAACAGTATTGCATTACAGATTATGTGTGCTTTTTCTCTCTCTGTTAAGAAAATTTTTTACATTCCTACATCAAGTTAGTAAAAATGGTAACCTTTAATATAGACATTTGCTGATTTCATAAGCAACATATACTAAATGTTAATCAGGATCACCATTGATATAAACAAATTTTAATACATACAATTATTAAATGCGAAAACAAGTTGGAGTATGTATTGTTTCTAAATTCTTAGCATAAATGCATGTAAGCTGTCTTCAAAAACATGTAACAGGTAACAAGCTAAATGTCAGCTGTGTGAAACCACAAGCCTAGCAAACAAGATGCCAGCTCTAACCGCAAGCAGGGAACAAGAACAGTAGAGCTAATGCAAGACAAAAAGTTAAAAACTGTGAAAACATAGCCAAGACAAGGTTTTTTTTGGGGGGGGGGGGAAGATAGACTAAATGCTTCAATAGGATGCTGTGCTGACAAGGGGAGGGGGGCGATAAATCTGTGTAAGGTGATATAAGCTGACTTTCATGCTTTGTTCTGTGTTCAACTTTGTTGCACCCGTATTTGCAAATAAGTTAATCAACTTCTCTGCTGCTTTCAAGTTGTTGTCTTGGGTAGTTCCATATGTGAACATGCACTGTTTACAGCATCATTTTATTGCCAGCAAGTAATATTCATTCCACCATTTAGGGAGAAAGAACTAAAATACCTTGTTATGCAAAATTCCATCTTCAGTCTCTATCAAAATCTGTTCTTCATCAAATGACTGTGGTTTTTCTTTCATACAAGTAAACAACTGGGTAAGACACAAACAAGGACATAGTCACAATGAATAATGTTTCCTACTGTAATAGTATAGCATACTTGCTATTTCCTTTTTCTGAATTAATCAGAATACAATTTGTGCTTCCCTACCCACTTTTCTGAAGATTGTTGCCAACTAAAAAGGACGTTATTAAATTTATTAGAATTTATATGAACACATACATTTATTTTTAGTGAAATTTATTTTGCCCTGGGTTTCATCCACTTTTTGGTGACTTCCTGGCATGTAACGCAAATGTGGCCCTTTGTTTGAAAATTACTGACTGTAAATTTGTTAATACTATTTGTTTGAAATAAGTAATATGGCAACAAAAGTGCAACAATAGCTCTAATAGTACATTATATATTACAAAGTATCTGTCAAAGTCACAAGAACTTCATTAAACCAGTTTTTGTATTTTCAGTGTATCACTTCTATATTATAAGCAGATCAAAATTAAATGAAAGGTCAGAAAATACCTATAAATGTGGCTAAATAAATAATAGGTTATCTATAATACCTTGTAACAATCTATCAGCCAGACCAGAGCGGCTACAATCTGAGGCCATGTATGAGGAGCACCCACAGTATACATAGAGCTTTTCGACAAAGGAAATGGATAACTGTAAGAAAAAAAAATCTGTAAAAAAATTTACTTTTTCAAGAAAATACCAGATACAATTCAAGCTGCACTCAGACCCAAAAAGGAAGCGTCCTTAGATTTGTTTTCTATAAAATCATTAGTTAAAATGAATGTTAAGAATCCTGCCTTTGTTATTTTCCTATGAACAACTGATCACAACGGTTACATGTGACCGTTTTTACAACAGTGATGAAAAAGTAACTTTGTGAGCAGTGCCCACATTTACAATCTTTGCAATGTTTATGTCACATTCAGCTCTCCCCCCAATTTAGGAGTTCAGGCAAACAGCTGGCACTAGGGCATTTATTTCAATGTGTAGTCCCCATTGTGCCTGTTTACTTTCATGTAATCCAGGGTTATCAAACTCTCAGCCAGTGGCCGGATGTGTCATGTGTTGGCCACACCCACGCCTGTTTTAGCGAAGGGGAAAAAGTCCTGAGATGCCGTTAAGATGTGAGTTTGATACCCCTGATGTAATCCCTGTGTCTCCAATGAACGTAAATTTAAGCATCAATTTTCCCTTGCTAAATATTTCAGCACCAGGCTGAGCATTCCAAAGTTAAGAAAAAGGGCTATAATATTTGCCCTTTTACCCGATGTCCTTGTGAATCAAACTTTCCCTGCCATTTAGGCTCACCCAGCTTCTTTGGGGTTGTATCCTTTTGACGCTATAAAGCAAAAGAAAGCTGAAATCTTAAGCATAATTGTGGTCCTATGATTTTTTATTTAGCAACTACATAACAATCAAGTTGCCTGTCCAAATTGCTAAATGAGACTACCTGTAACACATATAGTTTAACTTCTTGTAAGAACATATTGTCTAAATATTACAAAATTAAAATGAAATATAATTATGGACCTTGATAAACTCTGGAAGATAATAATTTTCTAACATGTAATACAGAAATGTATCATCCACAAAATATTCTGAGTTATATTCTTTTTAATTGATGAAATTATTTAAATGGGGCAATTGTACTTACCCAAGCTCTTTGAAAATTCTTGGGATTTCTTCTTCAAATTTGGAACCCGCAAGGTCACATGAAGGACAAAACTGTTCATAAATAAAGCTAAAAATTTTCACAAATTCCTTAGCAGAAGGAGTTTGGAGTGATTTCACAGAGACTGTAGGACCATATCCATATGTTACAAGAAACTAGGAAAAAAAAAAGAAAGTATTACTTGTTTTGGGCTTTATGCCAGTTTACCGAGCAATCCAAATCTCTACATGGTCCAAATTATTGTTCAATTAGAGAATTTTGCAGATTAATCATGTATTTTATTCAACAGATTTACGTATATTTTTGTCATAATTAAAATACATTGTTGACGCTTCTAAGATGCATTTTTTGTGAACAGCCTAATAGTTCCTACCATTTGTAATTTTAAAATGTGAATGTAATTCATACCTTTTTAAAAACCTGGGTAGCCTATTATTTCTTGGCCCATTAGGCTATTTTTACCTTGCTTTTTCCAAATTTCATTGATCAATAGGTACAATTTATTCTGATAAAAGAGAGATTTAACTAGTTAAACAAGTGCTGCATACATCATAAAGTTGACGGATACATTGCTGAATAAATGCTTTGTCATGAAGTGGCCTAGGCTCCTTGATTTTCTCTGTACTTCCAAAAGCACCATATTGGCTGTTCCGTAAGCTTCCGGGGCCACTAGTCCTAGAATTGAAACCACAAATATGCATCCAGGTTAACTATGGCATTATTCAGTTTATCTCTACAAAGCTATTTAAATATAGAAAATACAATTTGTAATAACAAGTGAGACTTAAAAGACTAAAAAGAATGGCAATTAAGCTTGTCATGTGAAAATCTTTTACTCCTTATATTGCGAATATAAGCCAGAGTAATACAAACCTCATTGATCTGAGACCTATAGCGGACTTTACCTGATATGTTAAGGTCCCACTCAAAAATGGTCAGGGCACATTTTTGGAGGAGGGTCCTGCCAATTCTAGAAAGCTCCTGGAACTTAAAAAGGAATACTAGCACAAATCCTACCCCCCCCCCCCGTGCAAGTCTTTCCTGCACTTAAAATTATGCAAGTCCTTGAGGCTCTTCTACTGGAATAAAAATTTCATCCATACTGGAAGTGAACATTGTAGTGTTCAAGTTAATCCTAACAAGTGAAATACGAATTACCTTTTGCCAAAAAAACTGGTTTTCCTTTCTGATGTCCCTGGTGCGTGCTTTCCCGCACTCTGCTTTCCAAAAGTTGTCCTTCTCTCTTGCCTTGAAAATATTTAATTGCACAAATTATTAAAACCACCAAAAACTGAAATCATTTTATATGCCATCCAATAAAGTTATCTGCTCTTTAATTTTTGCTACATATTTGATTTTAATGTGGTCTATTGCTTAATATTTATGTACTGTACTCTAGTTTACTGCATGTGTAAATTAAAAAACAGATCATATTTTAATCCTAAACAAAATAGTGAATTTATCTAATTAACCATTTATTTCATACATAACAGTAACAGGTAAACACAAGTAACATTAATATTTTCAAGCAGGTATGCTTTAGAAATTTAAGCCAAGTAAATGAATGCCACCTCAACTAAAGGAATCTGAGTGTCTTACGGTTGGGGTGTATGAAGTCCCGTCTTATTATTATCCTGCACCCTCAGTGGCTGGATTGATTGCCGGCAACTGATTCGACTGGTACTTGAACTACGCCTCATTGTTGTAGGGAAAACTGTAACACAGGAGGACAACCACAACCTTTTGGTAAACTTGTAGGAGAAGGGAAAGTTTAAGTGTAATAAAAGTTAAGTTTAAGTTTAATAAACTTATATGCCGCCCAATCCCGAAGGACTCCGGGCGGCTTACATAAAAGACAATTTAAAAATACTAAAAAATTTAAAAAGTAAGAAAAAAACAAGCAGGTTAAAACCAACACACTCAACCGTAGTGGGACTGGAGATATGGTTCGGCCCAGGGCAGCAGAAAGGATTGGAATGGACTGGAATGCTGAATTGGATTCAGCAGAGAAAAGCCCTTGGCTACTAAGCAAACTCACCCCCAGTTCTGCTCCCACCAAAATATTTTTTTTTTAAACTGGGAAGTAAAACTGGAAAAAAATAGTAGAGTACATTTGCTGAATATTTTTTTTTCTCTTTCCATTCCTGGATGGAACAAAACCTGCAGGATCCAATTTGGGTCGGTCAATGAGACTAGAGGTTTCGACTTCTGAACTTTCGGACTCATGATGGAGCCCATCTCTTCTGGAAACTTCTAGATTGGATTCTGCAATGTTATCCCAGGACACATACAATTTCCCCTCTTTTGACAGAACAAAGCCTCCCAAAAAGGGGATTTCTGGATTCACTCTTCAGATGACAAGAAGAAGGTTCACATCCTGAACCTATTTATTTGGCGGTAAGCAGAGCAAATGCTTGCAAGTAAGAGTGAATTAGAATATGTAATATTTATTTATTGTAATTTGTCAAACAAACAAAAACAGGAATAATATAGAATAACAGAGCTGGAAGGGACCTTGAAGGTCTTCTAGGCCAAATCCCTACTTAGGCAGGAAACCCTACACCACTTCAGACAAATGGATATCCAACATCTGCTTAAAAGTGTCCAGTGTTGAAGCATTCCCAACTTCTGGAGGCAAGTTGTTCCACTGATTAATTGTTCTAACTGTTAGGTAATTTCTCCGTAGTTCTAAGTTGCTTCTCTCCTTGATTAGTTTCCACCCATTGCTTCTTGTTCTACCCTCAGGTGCCTTGGAGAATAGTTTGACTCCCTCTTCTTTTTGGCAACCCCTGAGATATTGGAACACTGCTATCATGTCTCCCCTAGTCCTTCTTTCTATTAAACTAGACATACCCAGATCCTGCAACCGTTCTCCATGTTTTAGTCTCCTGTCCCCTAATCATCTTCTGCACTCTTTAATATAATATACATTATAATATACAATGATAGGAACAATAGCCAAGTTAGTGCCCTTATGCACGCCCCTTCTACGGACCTCTTAAGTACGAAGTGAGATCCACGGAAGTCAATTTGTGACTAAAATTGTAAAAATTTGTAGCTGAGACAACTGAATTAGGTAGAGCATTCCAGACTTTGACAACTCTATTACAAAAATCGTATTTTTACAATCAAGTTTAGAACGATTTATATTGCGTTGAAAGCAGTTGTTCGCACGCATATTAATATAAAATTAATATAAAATTATTTTTTCCTTTAGGGGGAAAAATGAACCGGGATTTTTCTCTAAGGAAAACTGTGAAGGTGGCTTTCATTTTCCTCCGAGAAAAAGCAGAGGGGCGCTACTGGCCTGCAAAACTTAAAGTAGCTGCCAACTGCGCCTTGGTTCCGCAAGAAAAGCTTGTATATTACTAACCGTTAATGTCTTCTCTCAAGCCGCCCAACTGGCGGCCGATCTCAGTCAGGTACTAGTAACCTGTATTCATCGGCAACGGCATTGCTGCAATCGCTACTTACTGCTTTTTCTCGCTCTGGCCCCGCCCGCTTCTCGCCCGCTTTCAAATTTACCCGCCTATCGCAACATCCGTTTGCGTCCATGGACTACAAGTAACAGAAAAAACGTCAGTTCCGCCAGAAACAGGAAGTTGTCTACAGGACAAACTTGTGCGAGCGGGATTGGTCGCGTTTCTTCTCTATGGTTATCTCCGGCGGTCCACTGGTTGTGAAATCCGCAGCCGCTCGCATGAGATGTGAGTTACAGACCGGAAGGCGGCTTCTGCCTTGGGAGCGAAGCTTGTTGTTCTTCCCTGTTGGGAGTAAAGGGAGTAAGTCCAGTTGGCATGCCATAGATTGATGTTTGCCCTTCACGGGCTCTCTGATCGCGACTGTTCGAGTACTTCACGGGGCAGAAGACTTGGCTCAAGGGCTACGCGGTCTGCTGACCCCGATCCAAACTGCTATGGTTTACTCAGAAATAAACTCCATTGAATTCAGCAAGATTTACTTATAACTACAATTTAGGACAAGACTGCCAAGAAAGAATCAGCTCAAATTTAATTTCCCCTAGGACTTTGCTAGAGAGTTACAGGAAACCACCGTAGTGCAAGAGCCGGATAATAACTTGACTGATAATGACTTGCTAATTCTCTTCCAGAATTGTAACAAAATAGATATCTAAAGCAGTGAGCTCTCGGCTATATTAATCTAAATATTGTTATAATTGTCCAAATCTTCAAGCAAAACTAAAAAAACAACAACAAATGTTTTCATGTGTTCAGAACTTATGGGCTATTTATGTTTTTAATTTAAACCTTATAGCCTAACATTCAAAGCAAATTTTACTTGGCATTGGATGATCTATGATAGGATCTTGTGTATCGACAATTTTTCACAGTTAAAAGTATCTCCAAGTATCTGTTCTCCGCATATCATTATTGCTATTTTTCCTTTTTGTTATGCAAAATATTGAATATAGAATACAGCAAAAGTATCTTCTCATTGACTTTCAGAATAGTCTTAATTTTAATGAACTACTAATTTCTTAAAGCAGTGGCATCTTTTTTTCAGACTCACGTGGATGCTTGAAAATGATCAGTCTCTTGAACAAAGGAGAGATGCTGTTCTCATAGAAAGTCCTAGTTTCACAGAATTGAATATTTGACAATCGGTTAATGCAACACTTCTCTAAAGATTTACTTCTCTGGTTCCCCCCTCCCAAAGGAATATAGTTTTTAATTCATTTGGAAGAATTATGCTTTGGAAAGCAGACAATGGCAATTGTATGTTATCTGCCAGCTGGCTGGATGCTAGATCACCTCCTTTTCATAAATAAATCTGGATACTATTTTTGCCCCTCTCTTGAGCAGTCAGCTAAGGATAGTTTTGACAATACTATACCTGCTTCATCGGGTACAAGTTTGATTCCTATAAAATCATGTACAAAAAAAAATATTCATGAATTTAGCAATTCAGGAGAAAAATCTAATCAGATGGTAAAGAGGACATACTTATTTCGAGAAGAATTTTTTAATGTAATTAAGCCCCATATTCCTGCAAGCTTCCAGACGGAAAAGCATAGTGGGATTAATCTAGAAACTAGTATATCTGAACAGCAGAAAAATGACAAGGACAAGAAATCTGTTATTACAGTTAAGGCTAAAAAGGTAGAGTATAAAGATACATTTCTTACATATTTACATACATTTTCATTCTGTAAATAACATAAAGTGAAATCAGTGATTTATTTAAAAAATAGTTATAGATTATTACATTTTCAATACAAAAGTGTGCTGTGTAGATTATTGGTAATAAGCACTGTATAATTTTACCTGCTTTCAGCATTTAATAAACCTCTGGTAAATGAAATCAACTAATTTTAGCATGTGCTAGTAAAGTTGTATTATGAATTTATAAAATGTAAAATGCTAGTAGTTCACTGAGTAATAGTAATAATATGTGTCTTATACTCATGCTATCATATGTATTTACCATCCCCAAGTTGTAATCTTAGAAGGAATTGTTTAAAGCTGGTTTAATTATGTGGCATTTTCTCTTTCAGAAAGCCACATGGCTTGACTTTCTTTGTCTCTTGTGGTCTCTGTATCACATACAATGATGCATCTGATAATAAAAGTGAGGGACATTTTTCCATCAGTCCTCTGAAAATCCTATATTTTTCCTATAGTCAATAATTTACAATGAAAAGGGTACTGCAAAAAACTAGTTTTTTTCTTCCCCAAAACCTGAATATGAAGATAATTTCTGTCGTTCATTTATTCTGGGTCACCCATATCTGGTGCTCCCTGGATATACTGTATTACTGCTATAATTTCCATGAAAATGTAGCACTGGCATTTCTGGAAATGATCAAGGTATGAAACACTAGCTGGATAATACCACTTCCCCTACTATCCCAATTTCCATTATCTCCAGCCATCACTGGCTTTGGATTATGAGAATTGTGTGTGGGCTCATCTGGATTGTAGTGCACATTGGAGAAGGATACTGTAATAATCAGTGTTACATGTACTTCTTGGTTAATAATGGTAATTGGAATTTAAATTTCCACTGCTAACTGATGCAATCATAAAATGTGATATCATATGACTGCATTAGTAATGGCAATCCTGGCAGTCTCCTTTCTTGTTAACTGAACCCTACCAGTTTTTAGGTGAGGATCTGCTCCAATTCAAGCCATTCCTGTTTGGTCACTTAGTAACCACTCATCTTCAGTTGATGTCTATCATACATCCATCTCTGACCTTTTGGACAGTCATCTACCTATTGCTGCTACCCACATTGCCCTTCACACTGCACGCCACTACTGTACCAAGGTCTTCATGCATCTTTTGTGTAGCCAGGGTGCAGCTGGACTTCTCTTGCATCCCACCCTTGGAAAAAGACTCTCCACGGCCTTTTTTTTGCAAAAAAAAGCCTGGTGGGTAAAAGAAAGACCTAAGAAAGAAAGATCTAAATACCTGCAAATCAAAAGCAGGATTTTCTTTCTTTCCCAAAAAACTGGAAGAGTGGTAAATAGATACCACAAAGGAAATTCTCAAGTATCTACGTACATTCCACTACAATTTATGGTTGGTGAATTGTAAGATGCTGAGAAGTCACCAATATGTGTTGCACCAATTAAGTTGGAAGTTGTGCATCTACAAGATTCTGCTATTTACTAACATACACATTTAGTTGTCTTTGTGAAGTTTAAGGGATGCAAGTTCATCACAAAGTACATCTTTTTCTTATATAAAGAATAATGTATTATTAATTATAAGTTAATATTTGAATTAACATTTGAATGATAGTATTGTTAATCTGCTCATTTTCAACTTTAGAAACGGAAAAGAAGCAGTGAACTTAATCATGGTGAAAGTGATATCTTAGAGTATCATTTAAAGGTACGTTTGAAGGCTAATAATGGGACAGTATAATTTATTTTTGTGGCACATATGCTTATTTTAAGAAATGTTCAATGTAAGAAACTTTTTATGTTGAAATAAGAGTTAAATTCACACTTCATGTTTAGATAGAATGTGGTTGTTATTCTCCAATGTTGGTGGAGACAGTGGTCAATAGAACTTAGTCTACCAAAATGATGTCATCACCTCGGGGGAGTGTCCTCCCGCTTTTCTAGACTCAGTTCGATCGAACTGGCTGTGCTAACTGCTTTCTCCTCAACTTTAAAAGTTATTTAAATCGTATTTAATTGGATTTTGTTCTAAATTTCATCTAAATTGGAAGGAATTAGGATAGCTCTTTAAAACTAAGTCTCTCAACTAGCCCGGGGCTATTGGGAGAGATTTTTGAGGCTTTTGCCTCTGGAGCTCTCCAGCAAACAGCTCCTCGTGGCAACGGCCGCTGGAGGCCTTTAATAAGACTTTGCAAATTTAATAAGATTTGTATGCCGCCCACTCCCTAGGGCAGTGATGGGCAACCTTTTTGGCGTGGTGTGTCAAAAATCGGCAAAAAATCGAGCATAACTCGTGTTGTGTGTCACTTCGACAAAAACATAATTTTGCGCAATTTATAGTTTAAACTACAAAAATGTATAATTGCAATATATAATTGTATTTAATAAACCAAAAACAAATTATTTAACATACCTGCTTAGTAACTTCTTTGTTCATCAGTCGATTTCGTATGTTGCCCTTGATATTATTGAACTTGTTTGGGGTGCCGTGAACCAGGGCTGTGGAGTCGGCTGCTTCCAGCTCCACGTCCTCAACATGCCGCTCCAGCCCGCCCCAAGAGAACTCAGATATTCTCTTAATAATTGCATCTTTATTCTGCATATCGTGAAATAGAACTGGCGCACATCTTAGGAGAGTTTCTTTAATAAATTCTCCCTCATTAAGCGCTTTTGCATGCTGAGCTATGGAGTGAGCAATGCTCAAACTTGCAGAGTTTAAATTTGTAGAGCCTTTCATAAATAAACAGCGCACTGTTCCCGCGCTCCTCTCCTGCGGGTCCTCCCTTGCCGCGCTGATGACGTGTGTGCGCACGGCACGCACGCCTTACCAGCAGCCCCTGCGCTCAGAAAGGGGCGGCGGCGATACAGTAAGTGAGTGTGGGCGGGGGAGATCACACGTCCCGCCCCCCCCCGTTCCTCCAGCACAGATTCTTTCATCCTCGGCGGCCGTGCAGGAGCCGAGGATGAATCGCATGAAATCCTGTGCGTGTCACCCCAAATGGCTACGCGTGTCAGCACTGACATGCGTGTCATAGGTTCGCCATCACTGCCCTAGGGACTCTGGGCGGCTCACAACAAAAGTAAAACATAAAAATATTGAAAATACAATTATTAAAATAAGATATCATCCATTCAATCAAGTGGGGCTGGATTTCAATCAACAGCCCCAGGCCTGCCAGAACAGACAGGTCTTGGTCGCTTTACGGAAGGCCAGGAGAGTGGTAAGGGTCCGGATCTCTGCGGGTAGCTCGTTTCATAAGGCCGGCGCAGCTACAGAGAAGGCCCTCCCTCGGGGAGCCGCCAGCCGGCATTGTCCGGTCGAAGACACCCGGAGGAGGCCCAACCTGTGCGATCTTATTGGTCGTTGGGAGGTGAATGGCAGGAGGCGGTCTCTCAGGTAGCCAGGTCCAATACCATGTAGGGCTTTAAAAGTAACGACTAGCACCTTGAAGCGGGTCCGGAGACCAATGCAGCTTGCAGAGGATAGGTGTAACATGGGTGTATCTAGGTACACCCATTATCGCTCGCGCGGCTGCATTCTGGACCAACTGCAGTTTTCGAACACTCTTCAGGGGCAGCCCCATGTAGAGTGCGTTACAGTAATCCAGTCTTGAGGTGACGAGGGCGTGAGTGACTATTCGAAGTGCCTCCCGGTCCAGATAGGGCTGCAACTGGTGCACCAGGAGAACCTGGGCAAAGGCCCCCCTGGTCACAGCCGACAAATGGTGTTCTAACATCAGCTGAGGATCCAGGAGGACACCCAAATTGCGGGCCCTCTCCGAGGGGTGTATGACTTCACCCCCCAGGCTAAGAGGTGGAATGTCTGGACCATCTTTGGGAGGCAACATCAATAGGCACTCGGTCTTGTCTGGATTGAGTGCAAGCTTGTTCGCTCCCATCCAGACCCTGACAGCCTCCAGGCACTGGCACATCACTGCTTCGCTGAGTTGGCACGGGGTGGACAGATACAATTGTGTATCGTCCGCATATTGATGATATTTAATCCCATGCCGGCATATGATCTCACCCAGCGGCTTCATGTAGATGTTAAATGGGAGGGGGGAAAGGACCGAACCCTGCGGCACCCCATATTTGAGGGGCCTAGGGGTCGATCTCTGTCCTCCAACCAACACCGACTGTGACCTGTCCGAGAGGTAGGAGGAGAACCACTTTAAGACGGTGCCTCCCACTCCCACCTCGCATAACCGTCACAGAAGGATACCATGGTCGATGGTATCAAAGGCCGCTGAGAGGTCAAGAAGCACTAGGATAGAGGAATGTCCTCTATCCCTGGCCCGCCAGAGATCATGGATCAGCGCGACCAAAGCAGTTTCGGTGCCGTAACCAGGCCTGAAACCCGACTGAAAGGGATCCAGATAATCTGTTTCATCCAAGGTCCGTCAGAGTTGAAAGACCACCACCTTCTCGACAACCTTCCCCACGAAGGGGAGGTTGGAGACTGGACGATAGTTATTCAAAATGGCTGGATTCAGGGAAGGTTTCTCAAGGAGGGGTCTCACCACCGCATCCTTTAGAGGATGCGGGAAGGATCCCTCCAGAAGAGAGGTGTTAACAATCCTCTGGAGCCAGCCACGTGTAACCTCCCTGCTGGTCGAGACCAGCCAGGAGGGACACGGGTCCAGTAAACAGGTGGAGGCACTCACCGCTCCCATGGCCTTGTCCACTTCCTCAGGAGTGACAAGTTGAAACTTGCTCCATAGAATCTGATCAGGACCTTCCCCCGGCGCCTCGGCTGGTACCGTCCAAGTGGAGTCCAGGTCCGTCCAGATCCGAGCGATTTTTTTCTGACAGAAACTGAACAAATTCCTCAGCTCTACCCTGTAAGGGTTCGTCCGCATCCCTCCCTTTCAAGAGGGAGCGGGCTATCCTAAACAGGGCGGCTGGGCGAGATTCTGCGGATACAATAAGAGCAGAAAAATGCGCACATTTTGTCACCCGTATCGCCACTAGATAAGTCCTAATAAAGGCTCTTAATTGTGTTCGGTCGGATTCGGAATTACTAGCCCTCCAGCGTCGCTCTAGGCATCTCTTTTGGCGCTTCATCTCCCGGAGTTCCTCGGTGAACCAAGGAGCCTTCCTGGATCCACTGCCGTGAAGAGGCCGTAAAGGCGCAATCCGCTCTGCGCTGCTACCTCTGCCCCCCATGCCGCAGCTGCTCCAGCTGCCGCAAAAAGCCGCCAAGGACCAGCAGCAGCCCAGAATAGCCTCCAGCAGCAGTAGCCGCTGTCAGGAAACACTGCTGCTCCTCAGCGCTCCTGCCCCATCGGAACGCCACCGCTGTTCCTCTCAGGCTGCGGAGCCTCCACCCAGGGCCTTCGTCGCCCTCACTTGCCTTGTGGTCTCAGCTACCTCATGGCACCTGGCCCATAGGCTCTGTAGCCACAGCAGCCATTTTGTTTTGGCGCGAAAATCTCTGGCGGCCAATTTGAAGTTCAACAAGTCGTGAGTACAGGCCAAGGCCTCTTCTGGCCCTGAGCCACAATTGCCTCTATCCACCAACAAGACCCCTTCTGCTGGGACCCGCAAACGCAAACCGGCCTCTACGGAGCCATCCCCCAAGGTCCCAGGGAGTCACAGAGGGGTAATACCAAGCCACAGGCCAGGGATAGTGCCACCCAGGCTCCTCCATGCAAGGCCAGGGCCAAGGCTAATCACACTGAATCCCATCTTTTTCAGCCCCAAAAGGCTTCTCAGACCAGTCCTCCACCTGAGTTGTACTCTGAGTCGGAGGATGATTTCTCTCCTGCAGCTTCCATCATTCAGTCGGAGGAGGCCAGGGGCCCAGGTGACTTCGCCTGCAGTGGGGATGAATCTGAGGGGGGCAGGAGCATCACTCCGGATGAAGATCCCCTCTATCGGAGGGGATTCCCCTCCCCCCCCGCCACCACCGCTCTTACGCTCCTGGTATGGTAGACATAATTTCTGAGGCCATTGAACACGGCATAGCAGCGACCCTTGAACACAGATCTTCTAACCACTCTACCCCTTGCAGGTCTGCTTCTTCCTCGGGTTCCAGACACAGGGATGGGGATCTCTCGGCTTTTTCGTCGCTTCAGCTCCATGGCACTTCCAACCAGCCTTTGGTTTTTGGCGAAGAAGAACACCCGGCAAAGGATTCAGATCTCTCGGAAGACGAGGGACTTCCTCCTGACCCCCCTGCATTTGTCGGTTTGTTCAAACCTGCTGTCTTTCGTTCTCTCATTTTTAAGGCCAGAAGAATCGCTGGCATCCCTTCTCCTAAAGCACCTCAAGGGACAGAGACTGACAAGACAGACACTACTGATCCTCTCTTCATCCAGCCTAAGGTTGAAAAGGAGGTGATTCTATCAACCAGACTATTCATAGACGTGATCCAGAACCAGTGGGCATCACCAGGTACATGTCCTCTCCCCAATAACTTGGATAAGCACCTGTATAATGTGGGACCAGAACTCACCAAGGCTTGGAGGTACCTTCTGTCGACTTACCTATAGTTGGACTTTCTTCCCCCAATGCTTCCTCAGCAGCTCCTGGGGAGGCTCTTCTCCCCGAGGACAAGAGAATAGAGCAAATGCTAGTCAAGAGTTACCAGGCCTCGGCTTGTGCCGTTAGGGCGGGTACTTCTGCCTTCTTCTTTAGTTGCTCTGCCCTCTTATGGCTGCCAGCCAGGGATTCCAGGGCTCGCGGGACATTAACAAAATAAAAGTGGCCTTAGAATATACAACAGATGCTTCCTTGGACGCGGCTAGGTTTGCGTCCAAGGCCATAGCATCCTCCATTTCCACCTGTCATCTGCTTTGGCTAAAGCAGTGGCAAGCGGAAGCCCGGGCCAAGTGGAGGCTTGCCTCCTCTCCCTATTCTTCATCCCTTCTCTTCGGAGCCCCATTGGACCCCCTATTGGTGGAGTCCAAGGATAAGTGGATGATCTTGCAGCTGGCCACTAAGAAGCAGGAGGGCTGAAGCCAATCCTTTTATTGCAGACAGCCCTTTCGGGGTCAGGACAGAGGTTCCTCCAGCTCCCGTCCACAGCATCAGGCTCCTCCCAGACAGGATCCCTCCTTTAATAACAGCACAGGCAGAAACAGCTAGAGATTCCAGCCCAGAAAGTCATTCAGGGACAATACCAACTGATCCTTCAAGAGGCAGAAGTGACTGCCTGAAAGATCTCCCCATAGGGGGTCGGCTGTCGACCTTTGTAGATCGTTGGGACAACATCACCAACGACGCGTGGGTCAGGGTCACAATCAGATTCGGCCTTCTCTTGGATTTACGCTCCAGCCCTCCGAACCACTTTGTCCCTTGCCCCATTTCCATCCATCCATCACCTGCTCCTCATATGGGCCATTCAACCTTTGCCTCTAGGCCAGGTGGGATGGGTTTTTTACTCTCATTTCTTTATTTTGCCAAAGTCTTCGGGGGGCTGGAGAGCGATCCTCGATCTGAAATTCTTGAATCGGTTCATCAGGTACAGGAAGTTCAAAATGCACTCTCTCTTTTCAATTCTAGAGAGTGTGCACAGACATGATCTCCTAATCTCAGTGGACCTCAGAGAGGCTTACCTCCATGTACCCATTCACAAGCAACACAGACGATTTCTCTGATTCGTCTATGCAGGCCGTCACTTCCAGTATCGCGCCCTTCCCTTCAGGCTATCATCAGCCCCAAGGGTCTTCACCAAGATCCTGTCAGTTGTAGCAGCTCACCTCCGTGCCAGACCCATTCGGATCTTTTGTTACCTGGACAACATCATCCTGTTGTCCAGGTCACGCACCCAGGCCCTGCGGGATCTACAAGACACCTTTCAGGTACTTCAGGAGGTGGGGTTCTCCATCAATGAGGAGAAAAGCCACTTGACCCCCACCTCTTGTCTAGTCCACTTGGGGGCTCTCATCGACTTGGCCCAGGGGAAAGTTTCCTGTCTCGGGAGAGACAGCTCAGCCTCAGGGAATTAGCCTTAGAGGTATGAAGGAAGCGTCAGGCCCCGCTTCTCCAGCTGTCTCAACTGCTGGGGAAGATGGCCTCTTGTTTCTCCATCATTCCTTGGGCGTGGCTTCACAGCCGTTGCCTCCAATGGTTTCTTCTGCTATTCCAAAAGACCAACAGCAGCTGTTCCCCAGCAACATCTTCAAACAGCTGTCGACCAGGTATGGGACCCCGGTCCTAGATCTCTTCACAACGGCATCCAACAAACAGCTGCCCAGATATCTGTCTCGCTACACAACACCAGGCGCAGAAGGGATGGATGCCTTGAGGTCCAGGTGGCCCCACAGGCTCCTGTACGCCTTTCCTCCCTTCCCCCTAATACAGAGGGTCATTCATAAAATGATAGAGGAGGAGGCCAAGCTAATTCTGCTCGCCCCCCATTGGCTGCACCGGCCGTGATTCGTGGACCTCATCAACCTCTCAGTGGGGCCAGAGTAGCGTCTTCCCCTGATACCGTCCCTTCTTCATCAGGATTCCATCCAACACCCCGACCTATCTTGGCTCTGCCTAGCCGCATGGAGGCTGAGCAGGAGGTCTTGAGGACGGTTAATCTTTCTGAGACTGTAATCCAAACCATTCAGGCTTCCCGACGCCCAGCCACTAATAGAATCTATGAATCAATGTGGCAGACTTTCAGCACATGGTTGTCTCTCCCCTGGAGGCTTCGGTTTCCCAGCTTTTGGAGTTCCTGCAACAGGGACTAAAAAAAGGGCTTACGCCTACCACCTTGCAGAGGCAGGTTTCAGCTCTGTCCTCGGTTCTCTCTGTTCACCGAAATGAGCTTCTCTCCTTGCATCCTCATGTACGACGCTTCAATAAGGGCGTGTCTAACCTCTGCCCTCCTGTCATCCACCAGCTTCCCCTCATGGTATCTCACCAGGGTCCTTGACTCCCTTACTGGACCACTATTCGAGCCTCTCAGGTCGGCCTCCCTGCATCATCTCACATTGAAGACAACCTTCCTGGTGGCTATCACGTCGGCACAACGCGTCTTAGAATTGGCAACTCTTTCCATCCGTTCCGACCTGTGTGCCTTTCACCCAGACCGTGTGGTCTTTCAGATTGATCCCACCTTTGTCCCAAAGGTCAGTTGGGTCCCTGGACCTCACCCTACTGAACTTTTGCCCTAATCCCTCTCATAGTCTCGAGCGCAAATGGCACAAGTTAGATGTCAGAAGGGCTCTTAAGATCTATATTGCCAAGACGGCCGCTCTTCGCCTCTTTCCATCCCACAAATAAGGGGCTAAAGCTTTGCGATCGATGGTTGGGCACTGGATCCGATCGGCTATAACCACCTCTCCCCTCCATCCAACATCACGGCACATTCCATATGAACCGCGGCTACATCTGCAGCGTGGACAAGGCAGGCCTCAGTGATTTGATTTGATTTGTTTATTTATAGGCCGCCCTTTTCCCTGAGGGGACTCAGGGCGGCTTACAATCAAAAAAAAGGAAGGGGAGTGTGGGACAATACGAAAAAAAGAAATGTGCACAAAATAAATTAGACAATAAAACTCAACATTCACTCAACATTCGGGAGGGGCGAAATAAAATTATCCCCAGGCCTGACGGGTTAGCCAGTTCTTGAGGGCTGTGCGGAAGGCCTGGACGGTGGTGAGGGTACAAATCTCCACGGGGAGATTGTTCCATAGTGTCGGAGCCGCAACAGAGAAGGCTCTCCTCCGAGTAGTCGCCAGTCGGCACTGACTGGCGGATGGAATACGGAGGAGGCCAACTCTATGCGATCTGATGGGACGCAGGGAGGTAATTGGCAGAAGGCGGTCTCTCAAATAGCCAGATCCACTACCATGGAGCGCTTTATAGGTGGTGAGTAGGACCTTGAAGTGCACCCGGAGACCAACAGGTAGCCAGTGCAGCTCACGGAGGATCGGTGTTATGTGGGCGAACCGTGGTGCGCCCACGATCACTCGCGCGGCCGCATTCTGGACTAGCTGTAGTCTTCGGATGCTCTTCAAGGGCAGCCCCATGTAGAGCACATTACAGTATTCCAGCCTAGAGATCACAAGGGCTCGAGTGACTGTTGTGAGGGCCTCCCGATTCAGGTAGGGCCGCAACTGGCGCACCAGGCGAACCTGGGCAAATGCCCCCCTGGTCACAGCTGAGATATGGTGGTCAAAAGTTAGCTGTGAATCCAGGAGGACTCCCAAGTTGCGGGCCCTTTCTGAGGGGTTTAAATTTTGTCCCCCCAGCCTGAGTGATGGTATGGTGGTCAAATTTTTGGGAGGGAAACACAACAGCCACTCGGTCTTGTCTGGGTTGAGTATCAGCTTGTTCGCTCTCATCCAGTCTTTAACGGCTTCCAGTCCCCGGTTCATCACGTCCACCGCTTCATTGAGTTGGCACGGGGCGGACAGATACAACTGTGTATCGTCCGCATATTGGTGATATTTTATCCCGTGCCTTCGGATGATCTCGCCCAGCGGTTTCATGTAAATGTTAAATAGTAGGGGGGATAGGACCGACCCCTGCGGCACCCCATAAGTTAGGGGCCTCAGGGACGATCTCTGCCCCCCCACTAACACCGACTGCGACCTGTCCGAGAGATAGGAGGAGAACCACTGCAAGACAGTGCCGCCCACCCCTATCTCCCGCAGTCGTCGCAGAAGGATACCATGGTCGATGGTATCGAAAGCCGCTGAGAGGTCCAGGAGAACTAGGATGGAAGCATGGCCTCCATCCCTAGCTCTCCAGAGATCATCAGTCAATGCGACCAAAGCGGTTTCTGTGCTGTAACCGGGTCTGAAGCCAGACTGGAAGGGGTCAAGATAGTTAGCTTCCTCCAAGGTACGCTGAAGCTGGAGAGCCACCACCTTCTCAACAACCTTCCCTACAAAGGGGAGGTTGGAGACTGGACGATAGTTATTAAGAACAGCTGGATCCAGAGACGGCTTCTTCAGGAGGGGTCTTACCACCGCTGTCTTAAGCGCGGTGGGAAAGTACCCCTCCCGAAGAGATGCGGTAACAACCGCCTGGATCCAGCCTCGTGTCACCTCACTGCTGTTGGCAACCAGCCAGGAGGGACACGGGTCCAGTATGCAGGTGGAGGCACTCACAGCTCGCATAGCCTTGTCCACATCCCCAGAGGCAACTTCCTGAAACTCAACCCAGAGATGGTTTGCCAAGTTTTCTCCTTGTGTCTCGGCTGGATCTACTGGGGTGGAGTCTAGGTCCGCTCGAAACCGGGCAACTTTGTCCGCCAAGAACTGGACATACTCCTCAGCCTTACCCTGTAAGGAGTCCCCCGTCTCCCTCCTATTTAGGAGGGAGCGGGTTATCCTAAACAGGGCGGCTGGGCGGGACTCGGCGGACGCTACCAAGGAGGCAATGTATGTTCTTTTTGTTGTTCTTAAGGTCCGAATATACTCCTTGGTGCATGCTGTCAAAAGTGCCCGTTTCGACTCGGACCTATCAGACCTCCACGAGTGCTCTAGGCGTCTCCTCCGGCGCTTTACCTCCCGGAGCTCCTCAGTGAACCAAGGAGGCCTCCGGGGGCCGCTGACCCGGAGGGGCCGTAGCGGCGCAATCCGGTCTAGAGACTCCGAAGCTGCCGAGTGCCAGGCAGCGACGAGGGTCTCCGCCGAACTGTGGGCGAGGGTATCAGGAATAACCCCAAGCTCCGTCTGGAACCTAACAGGATCCATCAGTCGCTTGGGGCGGAACCAGCTGGTCGGTTCCTCCTCCCTACGGTGGGGGTTTGGCCTCCGGAAGTCTAGCCTCAGTAGGTAGTGGTCTGACCACGACAGGGGTATGGTCTCATTACCCCTCAGACCAAGATCGTAACTCCACTGCAGTGGAAGAGATCTGCAAGGTGGCCACCTGGGCAACCCCTAATTCTTTTATCCGCCATTATAAGATGGACAGATATGCATCGGCGGATGCAGCATTCGGACGGCGAGTCCTCCAAGTTCTCCCTTCTTCAAGCTTCTAGCCCAGTCTCAATCCCACCCGGGGACAAGCCCAGCTCTGGTACGTCCCATGCATGACCGCTGTCTCCACCAACGTTGGAGAACAAGGCGTTGGTTCTTACCTGATACGCCCCTTCTCTAGGCAGATGGAGACAGCGGTCATCCCCACCCTTGGTTCCTGGCCTAGTGAAGGTAGGCATTATGGAGCTGGGGGAGGGGGTTTCCTGGAGGATTAAAAGCAGTCAACTAACACACAGCAGTTTACTTATCTCCTTCGTCACAAAAGCGGGAGGACACTCCCCTGAGGCGATGACATCACTTTGGTAGACTCAGTTCTATTGGTGACTGACTGAGTTAATCCATGCATGACCGTATCAGAACCAACACCCCAATTTATTTATCAGATTGTATCCCACATTTCTTTATAAGTAACTCAAGGCAGCAAATATACCTAATACTCCTACCAACTATTTTCCCCACAACCACAAGCCTATGAGGTGAGTTGGGCTAAGAGAGAGTGACTGATCCAAAGTTACCCAGCCAACTTTTATGCCCAAGGCAGGACTAGAACTCACAGTTTTCTGATTTCTAGACCAGCACCGTAACCACTACACCAAACTGGTTCCAGTCATGACTTAATACATTGTATGAACCCACTCCTTCTTAATGTAAACCATAACTAAAATTACATTTTTTGAAAGGTGTTTTAACTGTTGTTTCTTTTGTGAATGGTAGTGCAGACATAGTCTTATTTACTTGTGATTAAGACTATTTTTCATTATTGACGTTTAAAGTCTTGATAGCCTCATCCAGTCATTGTTGGAGTGTTATAAAGCCTATTCTGCTTACTACTATTTTAGTTTAATAGTGGTTAAATGACTCTAGAATATTCTATAACTTATTGTTAAGAAATGGGCTAAAAGATTATGCATGTATGACTTAAGAGAGTATACTGTAATTTTAACCACAATTAGACATACCGTATTTTCACGACCATAAGCCGCACTGAAAATCCTAAAATTTTATCAAAAACCAGCAGTGCGGCTTATAACCCGGTGCGCTTTATGTGTGGAAAAAGATAGAAAATCTCTCCCTCCCAACGCTCAAACTTGAAGCTCGCAAGCATGCACACGTCCCTCGGGTCTCTCCCTTCAACCTCGCTACTTTCTCAGTCGGAGACCGGGGGGCGAGCAGAGAGCCACCCAGTTCCCAGCCCCTATAGACTGAGCTGTTCCGTCACCCCCGCCGCCGCAAGAAGGGACGGCAGAAGGGACGGCTGACCGGCTCAGCCCTTCAGGATTTGCCGGCGCCGAGCACCCCATCCGCCCCGGCAGTCGCCCTGCCTAACTCCGCTCCGCGCCCCAGCCGGCTCTGCGCTGCCGGTCAAGGGCGCGCGGGTGGCCGGTGCGGCGCCGGTCTTCCCAGCACACCACGCCGGCCGGGCAAGAGCCGGGAGAGCAGCGGAGCCCGAAGCCTCCCGCGCCAGAAACGTCCCGCTAGCCGACGCCTGCCACGTGCACCCACCCGCCCGCCTCGGGGACCGCAACCTGGGCGCCCTGCCCGCCGCCGCCCGGTTTGGCTTCCCTGGCCGCGGCGCCCCAGGCCCCCGCGCTGGCGATCTCCCGGGGTGGCGAGGCTGCGCGGGGCCGCTCAGCGGAGGAAGGCGGCCGCCTGGCGGGAGAGGCTCGGCCGAAAGGTGCTGGGGCTGGAGCCGCAGAGCCAGGCATGCCTTCCGCCCGGGAAGTCCTGCCCCTTCATCCCCGAAGGCCGGCGCGCGGTGAGGGGGGCCGGCGTGGGGGCGAAAGTACTTTACACATGCTCCACGGTCGCCGCGCTCTCCGTCCCAGCCTTCGCCGAAGCCGGCGGGCTGCCTCCCGAAGAAGCCGCCGGAGCGTCCCAAGCCAGAAAATGCCCCAACTCGGGCAGACGGAGTTCCAAGTTGCAACCTGCGCACGTGATTCGATGAGGAACCAAGGGGAGCCGGGTCTCTGAGCGCGGCTTATAACCCGGTGCGCTTTATATGTGGAAAAAGTTTAAAAAATTAACGTTAATTGATACTGCGGCTTTTAATCCGGTGCGGCTTTTGGTCGTGAAAATACGGTAATGTGATTTGTGTTAGTTTAGCATTATAAAAAAAGCATTTTTTATGACTTAGAACATTATTTAAGCCTGCTCCTAGTTAATACTAAGTCACAAGGTATTTAGCATGATTTTGGGTTTTTTTTCTAATCTTATTTATAAACCACTAATTTATTACATAACTTGATGGGTGAATCTCTTATTTACTCAACACTGTGGCTAAGCCATGGCTAAGTGTGATGTATGCATACAGTTTGGTTTGTTCCACAAGGAAACATACTCTTGTACCGTGTTTCCCCAAAATTACGACATGTCCTGATAATAAGATCATGCCACATTTTTCTGGTGGGCAAAAATATAAGCCCTCCCCTGCAAATAAGCCCCCTGGACAACCCCCCACATCTATGGTGGTATGCTTTATGGTGGTACGCTCTGCCGGCAGCTGGCCCACAACCATAGAGCATACGCCCAGAGCGGCCACTGCTGGAAGACTCGATTTGGAAGCTGCAAAAAAAGCCATGTGGTGACGGCAGCAGCGGAAGTGCTCTGGTTCTTCGGAGAGAGCTGGGCCAGGGCATCGTGAGTCTGGGAGGCGCGCGAGCGAGAGCGGAACAACTCATGCAACTCCCCTCTCCAGCCGTGCAGAGCACCATTCACTGCCATTTCGAAGGTGCCAAGCCACGGGAGCTGGGCAGCGGCGAACAGGTGCTCACTCAGCTTGGCAATACCACTAGGTCAGTGAATGGTGCTTGCCCGGCTGGAAAGGGGGTTTATCGGGTGACTGCTCATGAGTGTGGTTGCTTCATGGCTGCTGTGACAGCACAACACAGCCATTCACCCATGAGGCTGTGCCCGGCTCTTTGGGAGCCCCCTCGTAAGAGAGCAGCCGCCCTACAACCCCAAAACAATAAACCCTCCCCTCATAATAAGGCCCAAGCCATATTTTGTGGGTAAAAAGAAATTAAGACGCTGTCTTATTTTCGGGGAAACACGGTATGTGTAAGTTAGGCCTTTTTATGGTGGTAGTTGTTAATTGGCTTTAATTCTTGATTTTATGCAATTCTAAATACCTTGAATATTTTTGAATAGCTTGGTTTCATTTTCAAATTGTAAATTCGGTAGTAATGAATCTGTAGGCCTCAAGGTGAGTAGAAGATTGCTAATCTAATAATATTTATGAGCTGCAATGGCGCAATGGTTAGAGTGCAGTACTGCAGGCTACTTCTGCTGATCACCAGCTGCCAGCAGTTTGGCAGATCGAATCTCACCAGGCTCAAGGTTGACTCAGCCTTCCATCCTTCCAAGGTGGGTAAAATGAGAACCCAGATTGTTGGGGGCAAGAGGCAGACTCTAAACTGCTTAGGGCTGTAAAGCAGTGTAAAGCAGTATATAAGTCTAAGTGCTATTACTATTTATAATTGTCCTATCTCTGTAGTAATGCTTCTGTTTGCAAAAATGTCCATGTGAAGGATTCATAACATTCTCCATTCAAACACCAAGAAATAATGTTAAGATGAACAAATCTGAAAACATTTCATAACTGCTTCATGCTTACATTGTGCAGTCATTAATTCATATGAACTTCTTAGTAAATTGTGGTTGACAAATCTGTGTGTTTCAAGCAATTTCCCTTTATCTTTTATTGCTGTACACAGATCAGTGACATAATTTTGGATGGAACCAGATGTCTAATCCAGGAGGCACGCAGAAGTGGTTTCCTTCAGCCTAATTCTATAGACCAGTTTTATGTCAAGGCATCTGACAGAGGACCCAATAATTGCAGTTTGGCTGAGCTTTGTGAGATGGCCAAGTGTTTCGTTCCTGTGAATGAAAAAGAACAAATATGTGTAATGGAGGAGGAAACCTCTGACCCAGAGCAAGTTCAATTAACCTGTGTTACTGAAAATAATACAAGCAATGTGAAGATGTTAACGCTAATGGGACAGATTTACTTATTTCCCCCTAGAAGTGCATTTCTTTTATCAGATTTTTCATGTATGCAGCCACTTTTGAATTGTAAGTACTGGTATATACCCTAGTAAAATTTCTCACTTGTTCAGCAATCCCTAAATATTTTGCCATAGCAGTTCTATGTATATTTTAGTAAAGGAGGAATTGAAAGACCTGACTATCCATTTGAACAATTTGAGCAGTAATATTTTGCCTTAATATAACCAAAATATTATGTTAAACTGTGTATAGTGAAAACAATCAAAATTGTTCATGGTCCATTCCTTAGCTATAATTTATCGTGATTTGGATCTGAAACAAATCTGCCTGGCTGGGCAAGAAAGATTTTATGGTACATGTAAAGCCGTTATAATTGCTTGTTGCATGAAATTGAACTATATGGTAAATACAGCTTTACACATAAAGTAGTGTGGTCACTATAAACTTAGAAGGGCAGATATTGGTTGTTTTAAAATGCAGGAAAAGATCAAACTTTCAATTCTTTTGAAAGATGTAAGTATTAGGGTCTTAAAATATGGGAAATATTTTTATAATTTCAAATAATTGTTCCGGCAATAATTGAAAACATTTATTTTTTCTAGATAAAAAGAAGTATGACATAATTGTTATAGACCCACCATGGGAGAACAAGTCTGTTAAAAGAAGCAATAGGTATGATTCCCATAAATGTATATTTTTATTTAAATTAAGTAAATAGCTTTTAATATCATGCCATCTGGCAGGTTACTGTTGTAGTAGTACAATAAAAGGAATTAATTTGTGAAAGGGTATCTGAATAAAATTTGCTGTGTATGCTTGATATAAAAAATCAGTTAATGGCATCTTAACAAGGTTTTTGTGATTGAGATTCTCAAATGTAAGGAGATATAATGGTTATCTTTTATTAAATGAAATTATATTATTAAGTTGTAAAATTTATCAATTAGTAGATTGCTATAATTTGTGATTATTCGTGTTTTCATAAATGTATTAAGAATATTCTAATATAATTCTGGCTGGTTGACTAGAAATATGCAGGTTATAAACAAATAGAAATTTAAAAATTAGTAAATTGTTCTAATCTGGTCTTTTAATATCTTTTAAATGTTCATATTAAAAATAGTGAAAAAAGAGTAAATTGAAAAATCAGCAAGTTATATAGTTAATTAAAATTAGGGCAATACAATATCATTCAAACATCCATTTAAAGAAATACAGATTATCCTTACTTACTATCTCCTTTAGCTCCTTTAGATCAGTTATGGCAGTATAAAAAAATAAGTTTGCAACCAATCCTCATATTTACAAACATCGCAATGTCCCCCAGTCCCATGATCACCATTTGAGTACTTCATAACTAGCTTGCAACAAGCAAAGTTAATAGCGAAGATGGAAGTAAAATCATAAGTTGCTGTCACAGAATGTTTCACTTAACAACTGAACACTTAACAACAACTGAAGGGGAAGTAAGATTGTAAATAGAGTAGAGTAGAATAGAGTTGAACAGAATAGATAATATAGAAAAGAATAGAAAGGAAAATTGGAATGGAAAGGAAAGGAACACACACTTTATTGGCCAAGTGTGATTGCACACACAAGGAATTTGTCTCGGTGTACATACAAACAACAAAATAAGCATAATAATGATACCAATAAGAGAAGGTAATAGAAAACATGAGAAGGATAATAATAATACAGCCAGACTGCATTGGTAGCCTGGTAGCTGGTAGCCATTGTTCAGTAGTGAATTTCATATTTGATCAAGATGCTTTCAAAGTACCACATAAATGGAATAAATTACAGTTACTGCACCTCAAATTATTAATCTAATATTCAGAAATGATTTAATGAAAAACTCAGTTTGCTTCAGAAGTTTTTTTCCTCCAACATGTATCTGCTTTGGGAAGTGAAAATGGATTGTAATTAGATTGTAGATAGATTTACATTCAGTAGATCCAAATGTAAAGGGAAAGCTTTTCACCACTGGATGTCACTCTTGACTCAAATTTAATCTAGTTAGAAGTTGTTAAATTAGACAAAGTTTGTAAAAAGTGTCAGACAATTTCAAACATCCTCTCTTGTTTTGGATGAGCTCTGAATTCTCTCTATCCACATTTAGGTATGGTTTCTTGTCTCACTGGCAAATCAAAGAAATTCCTGTCCCAGCATTGGCAGCTCCAAATTGTCTTGTGGTCATGTGGGTGACCAACAGACAGAAGCATTTACAATTTGTAAAGAATGAACTTTACCCTCACTGGTCTATACATGGTGTTGTTGAATGGTTCTGGGTAAAAGTAAGTTTGCTAAATCTCTCCCCCCTCCCCCATTTAATATTTGTTATAGTAATTCTAGTACTAATTTTTGTGGTACATTTTAAATGCATTTTACCTTTTTTAAATCTATTTTTCTTCATTTA